>NW_026059699.1:0-39358 GCF_023721935.1 Panthera uncia | reverse complement strand
GAGAGCACTGAGACCTCCTTCTGTGACCTGGGGCGGTCTGGGCAGGCGCTGGCACGCAGGGGCGGTCGTGATGAGCCACGTGCCGTCGCCACTGGCCTCCTGCCCCCCCTGCCCGCCTCCCACCCCAGAAAATGGCCTGGGGCAAACTGCCCAGGCCCCCTGGGAGTGTGTGTGTTGGGGAAGGGACTCCACTGAGCCAGGGAGCAGGGGATGGCTGTCCCCGGCTCAGGGAAGGTGGCTGGAGTGGGGGACGGGTAGACAGGAGGGGTGACAGGGAGGGCCATAGGGCTACCTGCTCACGCTGCCCTCGATCTGGGGTTCTGACTAGATTTACGTGCTCCGACTAAGGACGGTGAGCCCATCTCAGCGTGGTCCCGTGAAGAGGAAACCAAAGCCAGGTTCAAGTTCACCTCCCAAAATAGCCTTGAAAAGCACTGTAGGTCTTTCCTGAATTCGTTCTACGTGGAACCAAAGGGCAGTTGTATTTTCGGAAGAAGGAAAAGCATCCTAAGGCCTCTTCGCGCTCCCTCTCTCAGAGAGCCCCCAGACCGCTGCCTGGTTTCCCCAACGGTCTGCTCCCCCCTGCTCCCCCCACCACGTGCAGGTTCCCCCCTGCTCCCCAGACAGCTGCAACACCATCCGACGATCCGCCCGAGGCCATCTTTTCCAAGTTGGTGAAATGATCAGAGACGAAGAAGCTGCTTAGGGTTACACCCACCCCACACCCCCACACTCGCTCATATTCATTCTCACATCATCACACACACTCACTCACACACTCACCTCCACACTTGCTCATACATAATCGCACTCACATACTCACCTACACACACTCACCCCATACCCTCACACTCACACCCACTCGACCCCACATCCCACACTCACCCCCCACTCACACACACACACTCCCCCCCGTACGCACGCACACACACCCTCATACGCACTCATCCCGCACCCCCACGGGCTCACACACACCTCCCACCACACCCCTGCACACGCACACGCTACACCCCAAATTGAGACAATTGCTTTCCTATTTTGCAACCTGCCTTTTCCAATGAACTCTATACCGTGAGAAAAATTCCCCAAGTATTTAATTTTAGGAAGGCCTTCTCCCATCAGCTGGATTTGATTTCATGGCGCAGCCCTCCGACGTGGGCGCTGAGGACGTTTTCACTCGTTTGCGTGTATAAATAACGCCGGGTGAAGTCCTTTTGTGCATCTCTGATTACGTCCTCGGGATAAGTTCCTAGGAGGGAAATTGCTGGGAATAAACATTTTAAGACTTGCAGTACGTGTTTCTGACTGGTCCTCCGTGACGATCGTGCGGTTTTGTCTTTGGAAGAAGCGGAGGGAATTGCGTCTCCAGGCGGCTGGGCTTTCCTCCCGCGCTGCTGTGCGGCCTGCAGGGACCCCGTCCCAGACCCGGGCCTCCCAGCCCCCCCGCCCCCCGACGCCTCCCGGCGCCCCGTCCTGTCCTGTCCATGGACACTGGCCTGTGCGGACACTGTCGCACCTCAGAGCTGCCTCGCGGCTTGTGGGAAGCCCCGTCCCGGGAGCACTCTTACCCTGCGGGGCTAGCAGCTCTGGGGCACAATCTGTACTCGGCCAAGTCCATTTCTGAGTCTTCTTCTTTTATTTTTCGTTTTGTTTTGTTTTTTGTGACTTTTTTTTTTTTTTTTTGAGTTTGACTTCCAACCAATTTTTTCTTCTAAAGGATTTCCACGACAAAGCTCTGGAGAAGGGACCGTTTCTCCGGCTCAGGACCCAAATAAAACGAGTCCATCTGACTTCTCGAAGTAAAGCTGTTGTCACCTTCCCCAGCCAGCTTAGTGGGAGCGGGGTGGGTGGGAGTGAGTGTGAAAATATGGGTGAGCGTGGGTGGTGTGTGGGTGAGTGTGCAATTGCGCGTGAGTGAGCGTGGGGGGGGAGTTTGGGGCGAGCGTGTCAACGCATTCCCCAGGCCCCTATCGAACAGGGGAAGGTCGTATGACGCGACTCACCAAAACGGTAACAACACTGCAGTCGGGACCCAGCTGCCGTATCACGATTGCTGGGACGCCGCGTGGTACGGGAAGGCCACCGGATGCACCAAGAGCAGGCGCAGGCTGGCTGGGATCTGACTGGACCCCTCTCCGGCCGTGTGGCCGTGTGGCCGTGCGCAGGCTCTCTCTGTGCGCTTCCCCGCCCTGGGCTGTGGGAGAAGAGCGAAGAAGGGTGGCCGCTCCGACCGGGCTCCAGGTCCCCCGGGCCCTCCTGCTGGGCTGGACACTCCGATGAGAACACAGGGAGGATGGTCACTGGTGACTGGGCTGCAGTCTACCCCTGCCCCTTTGTACCGTCCAGGTGGTCCCGGGAAGGAGCTGACAAAGGGCGGAGCACAGGCCGGCAGAGGGAGAGCGCAGGGCCTGGCCTGTGGCTGGCATCCCTGGGCCTGAGCAGGGCCCTCGGTGGGGGGGTCTGCAGCTCCCCCCCCCAACCGTGGACTTCTGCAGATGGGGGTGGGAGGTGGGGCGAGGGGGGAGCCCAGGAGCGCCACTGCTCCTCAGCCAACCAGCCCCGGAGCATCTGGCGTCAATCGACGTGACCTTGGCAGGCGACCTTCTGCAAGGGCGCCTGCTCAGACGCCCCCCGACCCCCCCTCTTTGGACGGTTCCAGGAACAGCTCCCAAGGCATTTCAGACACTCCTTTTCCTTTAAATGTCAACTGCCTCATCGGTAACCCTTGGAGGGGTGCTCACAGCCCGGATGTGGGACAGGACAGGCTGAGAGCCTGGCCTCGGGGGACCAGGGTGGGTGGGGGCGGCAGGACAGGGCTGCGGTGGCGGCGGGGGCGGGGGGGGGGGGGGGGCTCCCCTGTGGGAACAACAGCCCGCACCCTGGCTTTGGGAACAACTCGTGTTCTCAGGAGCTCCTGGGACAGCTGGCCCGGTCCTCTCACCTGACTGGCTGGGCTCTGGAAACAGCTTTCGTGGCAGGTTATGAGCAGTTCCCAAAGTTGTCCCCGCAGTGGCCTGTGCAAAGGGGAGAACCGAGGGGCCACCCAGCTCCTGAGTTTGCTGAGTGTATTGGACTGAACGGTGTCCCCCCCCCCCGCCCCCCCCAGTTCCTGCTCTTTGCAGATATTAGTTCAATTAAAACCAGGTCATACTGGGTTCAAGTGGGCACAATCTAACATGACCGGCCTCCTTGTAAGGAAAAACAGAGACGCGCAGCGAAAAGGCTGCTGATGGCGTGTACAGCCACAAGCTAAGGCCAAGGACCACCCAGGAAGAGCAGAGGCTGGAAGGGGCAGGAAGGAGCCTCCCCCAGAGCCCTCAGACAGAGCGCGGGCCTGCCAGCCCCTCCATGTCAGAACACCGAGAGAATAAATTCTGTGGTTTAAGCCGTCTGGTTAGTGGCAATCTGTTCTTTTGCCCCAAGAAACGAATAGGAAAGTCTTTTGTTTTATTTAGTTATAACAAAGTTTCAATCATACTAACAATAGAAAAATTCTGCCTGTAGTCATTCAAAGTTAGCACCCAGCTGCTGGCATTTGGTTTTTTGGCCTCCGCCTTTGATGTGCGAACACTTGGCCATGAACGCAGACTGGGCGGACGCAAAGTGCCCTGGCCGGGTAGAGCTGTGCCTCCGTCCCAGCCGAGCCCGGCCTCACCTGCTGACCGTGGTGACCCGACCACGAAGCTGGACACCTGAATGCGCTCTCCGGTTCCTTCACTGCAGACCTATTTCGCCCGAAGGAAACTTCCAGATCAGGTGCACCTACATACTCAAATGTACTTACAAACACGCACTCCAAAGTCAAACCTAAACATTTAAAAATTATCCGCAATGGCGAAGATACGCAAACAACAGAAACATCCATCAGTGGATGTAAAGATAACGTGTGATATACACATACGATGGAACATTATTCGCCTTATTTAAAAAAATTTTTTTTTAATGTTTGTTTATTTTTGAGAGAGAGAGAGAGACAGAGTTCGAGAGGGGAAGGGCCAAAGAGAGAGGGAGACACAGAATCTGAAGCAGCTCCAGGCTCCGAGCTGTCAGCCCAGAGCCCGATGTGGGGCTCAAACTCACAAACCTCGAGACCATGATCTGAGCCGAAGTCAGACGCTTAACCGACTGAGCCACCCAGGTGCCCCACATTATTTGCTTTTTAAAAACGGAGGACATTCTGCACCACGAGGCAGCATGCATGAACCCTGAAGACAGTATGCTAAATGAAACAAGCCAGTCACAGAAAGACAAATACCGCGGGAATCCGCCTACACGAGCTCTCTAGAATAAATTCATAGAAGCAGAGGGTGGAATGGTGGTTGCCAGGCTCTGGGTAGCAGGGTGTGGGGAAGGGAGGTCGCTAACCCATGGGCATAAGGTCTCAGTGAGGCAGCTGATCCGCTCCAGAACCCTGCTGCCTACGGCCCACGGTACTGAATCGTACTCTTAAAAATGTGCTAAGAGGGTAGACCTTACGTTAAACGTTCTCGCGACAATAAAACAACAACAACAAAAAACTAGAAAAAAAATTTGTCTCTAAAGTCCAAATGCAATTTTTGTGCACTTTAATACACGTTTCATAACCCCCCTCCCCAAATAAAAACTGTCATTCTGTTCTCTTCCATTAGCTGGGGTCATTTAATTTTATTTCATTTTTTTTAAACTTTTATTTATTTTGAGACAGAGAGAGAGTGAGTGAGGGAAGGGGAAGAGAGAGAATCCCACGCAGGCTCTGATAGCATGGAGCCTGATGAGGGGCTCGAACCCATGAACCGGGAGATCGTGACCTGAGCTGAAGTCAGCCGTTTAACCCACGGAGCCCCGCAGGCGCCCCAAGTGGGGTAATTTTAAAGTAGTAACACTGTTTAGCGTTTGCACTGTCTGTAGAGTATTTTCATAATAGCAACTGCCGGGCCCCACCGACTGCTCTGAGACCCAGTGCGGCCTTAGCGCGAGGTGTGATAGGACTCCTGTCAGCCACGCTGGCACAGGGACCCCCACGGCCTTGCGCCACCTCGACCTTCCTTACCAGGCTTCCCTCCCTGGCGACACCACGACCGCCTGCACCCGAACTCCCGTCCTGGCAACTCGGAAAACCCGGACTAAGACGCCTCCCTGAGTTACCCCAGTACCCCTGGCGGGAGATGTTGCCATCATCCCCATTTCATGGATGAGGACATTGAGGCACGGAGCGGTGGGGCGTCGGGGGGACAGGGAGGAAGGTGGTTCGCTTCTTGAGGCCGAGCTCGGCCTTTTCTGTCAAGTTTCAGGGTAATTGTCTCTTCACGGCTATGATGCCAGGAAACACGCTTTTCGAAGTTTTAAAATAGGCGCACCGTCGTTTTTCCAGAACCTCCCACATCCCGAACTTGAGCACACTTGGTGAAACCTTTCAGAGTAGATCTGTTAGACTGAAGCGCTCTGAAAACAGTCTCCCACAAAACACCAACTTCTGACTTTCAGAGACCAACTCTCTCTAGTCTCTTTCCTTTTTAAAGTTTTTTATTAGAAAAAATATTTACTTACTTTGAGAGAGAGAGAGAGCGCGCACCAGCAGGGGAGGGGCAGAGAGGAGAGACAGAATCCCAAGCAGGCTCCACACCAGCGGCCCAGAGCCCGACGGGGGCCTCGAACTCACAAACCGTGAGATCAGGACCTGAGCCGAGATCAAGAGCTGGACGCTTAACCGACTGAGCCACCCGGGCGCCCCTCAGTCTGCTTCCTTTGAATGTGACAACGGTCACGAGGGGCCTCACGTTGAGACGTGAACAAGTGGCCTGCTGTCCCGTGAAAGGTTACTTTTCTCGATCCAAACTGAAAAGTCTTACTGACCTGTGGCCACTGGTACAGCACAAGCGAGCACCCGCCTGGAGAAGGCGCGAGGCAGCATCTCCACGAAAATGCAACCCCCCCCCCCCCCCCCCCCCCCACCGCAACACCGGGCCGCGTGCAGCAGAACCAGGTGCGACTCTTCAGCGACGCGACGTAAGACTGGAGTGACTCCTGTCTGAGGGTAGCCATGTTTGGGAGCCCTCGCACCCGGCACAGCCACACCCGCCCACGCCACACACCATACCCCACGCACGCCTCAGGCTGGCCAAGCGCTTGGGAACAAGGGAGGGCCTTGTCTTGAAGATGCCACGGCCCTAAAGCTGATTCTGGAAGGATTCTTCACTCAGCCCCGGTGGAGCCCTAGGGCTCCATGGGGCCCCGACCACCTGTAGGGGCTTGCGGATGATGGGGCTGCCTGGGAGCTGGGGGCCCGGGTCCCTGCCGCCAGGGGTATGACCTCGGACGAGAGGGCTTCATTGAAAATGACCCCGGAAGCAGCACTGGAGGGAGCAGGCCCCGTGGGCCAGCCAAGCCGGCACCTTCGGCAGGTGCACGTATAACCAATTATGGGAGGAAAGACCAGCGAGGTCAGGCCGGGGGCTGCCCTCTTCCCCGTGGCCCGTGTCACCTTTGCTCTCGGGGACGACGTTTATGAAGACAGACTCCAGCCCACAACTCCCACTCCCAGCCACCTTCCGCTCCTGAGACGGCGCCCGTGGCCGAGACCCACGGAAGCCTGGGCCCTCGGCCCCAAGCTCTTCCCCCACCTGCTTCCTTTCCTGGGTCCTGAACTGTAACCACTCGTGCCACAGCGTCCTCGGGGAGAACCCAGGGATGCATAGAGACAATTGCCCGTTTCCTTCCAGCTCTCATGGTCCCAAGTCTCTGACCCGTGAAGGCGGAGGAAACGAGGACCGAACCCTGCAGCCTGACCAGCCCCTCCCCGAGGCCCTGGGGTGTGGACCCCGGGGTCCCTGTTGGTTCTTGAGGCGATCGCCCTGCCGTTAGGACCGCCTGGGCTTCTTTCCTGTAAGGCACGACCACGCTGTAGCCAGGGCGCCCGTGGTTCAGCGCAGAAGCGAGAGAAGCCCCATCAGGGAACCCGTCTGTGACGCCTCTGCAGGCCGGGGGCCTGCCCGTGATGGGAGCACCTTTGCAGGGCCAGCAGGTGCCCAGGAAGAGGCTGGGGGAGTCTGAGTTACCCGAGGGGGCTGCCGAGGGTCGGGTCTGCTCAGCTGAGTGGGGGGGTGGGTCACCCCGTGTGCCTGTGGTACGCTAATGCTGAATATTCCAGAAGGTAATGGCGTTGGGCCCCTGTGTAAGGGCAGGCTGGCCAGCAGGGCAGAGGGAGAGGCAGAGTCTGGGGGTGATGGGCGTGACATCCCATCGGTCTGAACTCAGAGGTCTGAACTCAGAAGACATCAGGGAGGAACACTGTGGAAGCTCCCTGCGGGCATTCAGAACCTTCGGGAAGGGGGCTGTAAGCAACTGTGAACGGAAAAGCAGCAGCCGCCTGGAGGGGCGCACTGGGGTGTAATGGCCAGTAGAGCCCCGGGGCGCAGAATGCAAGTGGGTATCTGGGCCTGAGGAGGCATCTCTGAGGAGGGGCCTCAGCAAAAACTGAACACACCCGGCCTCCTCCTGTCTGCGAACAGCCGTCCTCTGAGCCAGCGGTTGGGGTGGGGGTGGGGCGGGGGCCTCAGAGGCCCACGGGAGCATCTTCAGGGCACACAGCGCCTCGGCACCATCATCCCCACAAAGGTCCCTGTGACCGAAGAAGGGGAATCCGAAGGGGTTAGTGTTCCTTCCACCTTTCTACTCTCAGTGGTCCATACCCCGAAATAACGACGCTCCCCAAATTCGAGGACATCCTTTTTCATTTTTTAAAATATTTATTTTTGAGAGACAAGAGAGAGCCAGAGCAGGAGCGGGGCAGGGTCAGAGAGCGGGAGACACAGAATCCGAAGCAGGCTCCAGGCTCCGAGCTGTCAGCACAGAGCCCGACGCGGGGCTCGAACTCAGGAACCGCGAGATCATGACCTGAAGTCGGACTGAGCACCCGGGCGCCCCCTTGAGGACATCCTTTGAATCACAAGCCACTTATCCCCAGTTCGGCGGGAGGTTGGAACGTCAGGAGACAGAGGTCGGAACCCTCCCCGGAAATCATGACAATTAGGCTCCCCCTCCCTCCTGGCATCTGGGGTCCCCACCTGGGTGGCTTCGAACTCCAGCCAGGGGGCTCTCAGGTTAACGCCTGCGCCACGGCCATTCCGAAATCCTGTTAGCTCTTCCTGGGGGACAACACAAGGGATCTGGGGCCTACTCTTCGGGCCGTCAGGGTGCCCGAAGCTCTCACCTGTCCCCCCCCCCCCCCCCCCCCCGGCGACCGCAGGCCTACACGACGCCCTCCGGGCGCTTGCTCCTCCAGACCACCAGCGCCGTCACAAGCAGGGTCACCAGGATGGGCACCGCGATGAAGGGGCAGAGGATGCTTCGGGGCGGGTCCCGCACGGCCCTGCCGGAGACCGGGCAGTTCCTGAAGTAGTGCCGGTGGACGGCCACAAAGAACCTGTCCACGGCCGCATTCGGCCAGAAGCAGCCCAGCTGGTCCGCCACGTGCCTGGTGCAGTCAGTGAGCACTTTGTAGGTCCTGCGGGTGGAAAAGCCGCTCATTAGCCCCCGCGCGGGCAGAGGCCCGAGGCAGGACCCGGCCGGGGCTCTTCGCCCCATGCCCCCCGGCGCCGAGCAGCCCCGGGGGTCCTCGCCCGGCCGGGCTCCAGGAGAGGAAGGCCCTGGAAGGTCCTGTGGGGGCTCCCGGATGTCCTGCAGGCGCCCACGCCCTGGAAGGCGGGCTGGGGCTCGGGGACGTCCCTCCTCGCTTCTGGGATTCCAGGGACCGGGACGCACCTGCCGGGGCAGCCTACGAGGGGGGCCAGTCAGGCGCGTTCCGACCGCAGCCTGGCTCAAGAAGCCGTCGGGGCACCAATCCGCAGCCTCTCCAGCACCTCGCTGTCCCCTCCTCCCCCAGGCAGGCCACCCAGCCTGGAAGGCAGGGCTCCCCACCGGGCCTGGTCTCCCAGCACCCCCCCGCCCCCCTCCCGCTGGAGCCTCCCGGAGCGTTCATCACCTTTCATGGTGTAGAGCCACATCTTAATTTTATTCATTGGGTGGAAATGCTGAGGACAGGGATCTGGTCTGTTTTGTTCACCTCTGCAGTCTCAGTGCCTAGAAGGGTACTTGGAACGTGGCAGGCGTGAGTCGGCTGTTTGGTCCTTTTTTTATTGTGGTAAAATAGAAATCATGTTTGCTTGTTTGGGTTTTTTTTTTTTGTTTTTTGTTTTGTTGTGTTTTTTTTTTCTTTTTTGCTATTTTAACCGTTTAAAAAATTTTATCTATTACTTTTTTTGACAGAGAGAGAAAGAGAGAGCATCCCAAGCAGGCTCTGCACTGTTAGCATAGAGCTCGACGTGGGGCTGAATCCCACAAACTGTGAGATCGTGACCTGAGCTGAAACCAAGAGTCGGATGCTTAACCAGCTGAGCCACCCAGGCACCCCAAGTAAATTATTTTTTAATAAATGAAGATTGAAATTGGGGGATATTAAAATGCAGTTTCCAGAAGATGAGTCCCTTCTGCTTCTACTTAGCAGGTAGAAAGTTGTAAAACAAACAGACAAAAAATCCCAAAACAACAACAACGACAAAAGCCAAAGAAACCACAAAACCCTATGTTTTCTGGAGTCCGTCAGAGAGTAGAGACCACAAACCAATGAAGTAACTTGTTTCAAGGACCGTCCCGCCTGGGGCAGAGCACGGGAACAACAGACATGAGAAGAAACCCACTACTGACAGACTGCAAAGACCAACTAAGCCTAGAAGGTCAGTCTGGAATTCCCGGGGCCCCAGACACCCCGGTGGTTTTGTGACTCCCCACTTTTTCCCACGAAGCTCCAGCGGGTGCTCGTGAGAAAGGTTAGTGGCAGGCAGGGGACTGGCTGTCCCTTGGGGCCAGGCACAAACACTGCATGTTTCTTGAATACTTCTCATGTAAGAATCGACAGCCTGTGACCCCTGCAGGAAGAGTGGCTGATGGCGAGGAACAGACCGCAGCCCTTCCCGCTTTCCCAGACCCTCCCCTCCTGCGGAGCAAACGCCCTCAGCGGCCGAGGGAGGGACGGCACAGCCTGTCGGTGCCAGGGCACAGGAGAGACGCACTAGGGCTGACAGAGGAAGGGGAAAGACTCTTCCCCCTTGGGAGAGCAGGCCTGGGATCCTGCATGATACCAAACAGAGGGGCAGGAATCTCCCAGCCAAGATCCCACGGACCCAGGGCAGAGTTGGGCCACCACAGGGAGCGGCCCGAAGGCGTGTGGCCTGTCTGAGCTGAGGCTCTGTCCCCAGCATAGAACAGCAAGCAGCAACTGTCTGCTACCTGGACAAGGTGGAGAGAGACCGGCTCAGGCGTGCAGGGTGGGACACCGCCCTGAGGAAGATTCACCAGCCCCCACTGGGACCGCAGGTGGTGGCAGCCATTGCTACAGGTACGGAGGCCTGTGGTGCTCTGAAAGTGACCACGGCGGCCACAAACCCCAGACCCAGCTCGGTTCCTGACAGGATGGACTCCAACCCCACACCAACAGCCTGGCGGGAGAGGGTGACCCACTGCCAGAGATGAACACTAGTCGCCTCCGTCTCTGATGTTCTCTCCACGAATGTTCCGTATTCAGATACGAAGTTATGAACTTTTCATTCAGAAGCAACAAAACCCAAGCAACGCGTTGCCAAGAGAGAAAACAATCAACAGAATCAGACTCATTGATGACCTAGATGTTGAAACTATTATGCAGGGACTTCGAGGAGATGATCACGACAAGGGGTCTAGGTGGGAAAGCAGATAATCTACACCCACAGAGCCTTGTAGCAGAGATGCGAAGCTGTAAGAAAGCTAGAGAGAAATGCTAGAAATAAAATGAACCCGGTATCAGAGAGAATTCCCTTGATGGGCTCATCAGCAGGTCCGGCATCTGAGGAATGAGTGAGTGAGCGTGAAGGCAGGTCAGTAGGAATTCCCCAAACTGAAACACAGAAAGAAAAAAACAGAGCATCCCTGTGGCGAGTTAAAAACACTATCAACGTTATATCCAGTCCAACTTGTAATCTGAGTCCCCAGGAGGAGGAGAAGGAATGGGGCGGAAAAAGTATTTGAAGAGATAATGGCTGAAAAGTTTCCCAGAACAGGGAGATATCGGTCTGCAAATCCAAGAAGGTCAGAGAACCTCAAACAGGGCAGAAAAGAAAACAGCAATAGCAACTAAAGAACCACATAGACCCATCGGTCAAACAATCATCTGAAAACCAAACATAAAGAAAAAAACTTCCAAGAAAAAAAATCCTAGAGTCTGTCAGAGAAAAAAGACACTTACAACGAAGCAATGGCAGGGTCTCAGCAGACATTTTACAAGAGACTGTGCAGGCCAGGGACAATGGGGTGACTAACGGTGGGGAACATAGCCCCGTCTGTCCAGAGTCCCATACCCAGCAAAAGTAGCTTTCACACAGGAAGTTGCCAATAAAGACTTTCTCAGAAACAAAAAGAAGCTGAGAGAGAATTCATTGCCAGAAGGTCTGTGCTTTAAGAAATGTTAGTTTTTCTTTCTTTTTTTTTTTTTTTAAATTTTTTAATGTTTATTTATACTTAGAGAGAGAGAGAGAGAGAGAGAGAATGAGCAGGGAAGGGGCAGAGAGAGGAAGCCACAGAATCCGAAGCAGGCTCCAGGCTCCAGGCTCCGAGCTGTCAGCACAGAGCCCGACGCGGGGCTCGAACTCGTGGACCGCGAGATCACGACCTGAGCCGAAGTCAGACGCTCAACTGACGGAGCCCCCCAGGCGCCCCGGAAATGTTATTTTTTCATTCAGAGGAGTATAACAGATGAAGTAAACGGATACAGTCAAAATGAAGATGTTTAAAGATCCTTTTCTGGAACGTTCTGACTTTTGAGCTAGAAATCCAATCGATGCTGGGAAAGGCTGGGGTGCGTCCAGCAGCCAAGCGCCCCTCCACCGCAGCGCCTGTTATGTGGTCTCCAAATCGCTGAGTCACTGCCCTGAGTGCACTGGGACCGCGGGCCCTCTTCGGTCCGCGTGGGGTGGGGGTGGGGCCCCAGGAGGGACAGAGCGGGCCGAGGCGGCAGCAGCTGGCGTGTGTGGGACCTGTGCCCGACGGGGTGTGCGGTCTTCCCAAGTGAACAAGGACTCGTGTTTCAAGTCAAAACAGAAGTGGAGAGAGCCACAGGAAGTCACGACAGGCTGGGTCTCACGGTGAGAAGAAATGAATCAGCACGTATCAGGTGCCTGGCCCACGGTAAGGGCTGAACGTGGCAGGTGTTGTGAAAGCCCAAAGTCCAGCCTTCTGAGCTGGGTGTCGATGAGCTACGGGGACACGCGTCACAAGCACGGGTCTGGATGACCCGTCTTCTCCCCTGCCTCAGACCCACCAAGCCCGCCAGCAGTTTCTGGGGTTCGGCAGGACAGACACGCCGTCCTAAACGTTGCCCCCCCTCCTCTGTGCCTGGGGGAGGAGCGGGGACGCCCCCAGGAAGAGGTATTGCCACCCCAACCAGGAGAGGGAGGAGCCCCTGACCCAGGAGATGAGACCCTACAGACCCCATGCGGAGGCCACGAGGAGGCTGAGCGCCCGGGGTGGGCTATTCTGGGATCCGGCACTTTCTCCTTGAAATGTTATCTTCCACTTTGCAAAGCCACCGCCGTCTAAAAATATCTCCAACATGCAGTCAGCCGTCCACATCCTGTTTATTTATACAGAAGTGACAGCTGAAACTTTCAATAAATATTTGGAGCCCTGTCAGCAAGGGGGTGATAAGAGAATTCCCCTCAGAGTGTAGACATTCTTCTCTTCAGAAGAACACAGTACTGACTGAAGGGCCCAAAATAATCATGAAAAATATTCTTGCCTTAACCCTCTATTTTCAGTCCTCACATAACCAAACAGTTATCCTGTGTGTGTGTGTGTGTGTGTGTGTGTGTGTGTGTGTGTGTGTGGCAAGGACTTTCTATTCTGGGCCTTTAAGCAAACTTTGCTTGGAATGTTCCTGAACACGATGGTGGGAGTTTCCGATATGTCTGGGTCCCAAGTCAAGGCTCCCGGCACCAAGACTTATGATTGTTTCCTCGCTGGCAAGAAGGCTGATGCCCACTCCTGCCCCAGGCAAGGTGTCTGCTCTGGGGACACTGTGGTCGCTGGTGTCCCCCAGGTAGCCCTGACTGGTCCTGATGTGGAGTACCTGAGCTGGGGCCCTGGCACCCCAAAACCTGGATTCAAATCCCAGCCCCGCCGCCTATCCCGAGTAATCCTGGGATCGCCTTCCCCCTATCCGGGCGAGCCCTGGCCTCCTTATATGCAAATGAAGACACCACTTGGCAGGGTTACTGGGCAGATCAAGTGAAATGAGGTCAAGGGCCCCACATACAGCAGGTGCTCAATAAGTGGATGTTACCTCATCCCTTCCTTCTGAACAACTGGCGTGTGGCTTATAAAGTAGTCACTTCTCGTTCTACAAACCTGAACAAAAGCAGACCAGGCCACCTGAGTCTAAGCATCCAAAATCCGAGGAGGAGCCACTTTTGGACTTAGGTTCACTTTATCCGCATCAATGGCTTCACCCATCCACCCGGGACCACGCGCCCCTCCTCCCCCCCCCCCACCGTGGGTTCCCGCAGCCCCATGCACCTGCCGTGGGGAGCAGCAGCTGGGGGTGAATGTGACTGCCCCGCGCTGGCCCAAAGGGCCTGTCAAAATGCTTGATGACACGGCGGGGAGGCTCTCGGATAGCTGGCGAGGAGGGCAGGTGGGTGTGAGACCCAGAGCCGTACCCATGACGCTTTCGGCTAAACAGCCCTTCTGGAAATACAAATGACTAATACACAGCCCAGAAAAAGTTTAACCCCACTCTTAAGGAAAACAAAGAGGGGCGCCTGGGTGCCTTAGTCGGTTTAGCGTCCAACTTCGGCTCGGGTCATGATCTCGTGGTCTGTGAATTCAAGCCCGCATCTCAGAGCCTGGAGCCTGCTTCGGATCCTGTCTCTCCCTCTCTCTCTGCTCCTCCCCTGCTCACGCTCTGTCTCTCTCTCTCAAAAATAAATAAACATTAAAAAAAATTTAAAAAGGGGCGCCTGGGTGGCTCAGTCGGTTAAGCGTCCGACTTCAGCCAGGTCACGATCTCGCGGTCCGGGAGTTCAAGCCCCGCGTCGGGCTCTGGGCTGACCGCTCAGAGCCTGGAGCCTGCTTCCGATTCTGTGTCTCCCTCTCTCTCTGCCCCTCCCCCGTTCATGCTCTGTCTCTCTCTGTCTCAAAAATAAATCAACGTTAAAAAAATTTAAAAAAAAATTAAAAAAAAGAAAGAAAGAAAAACAAAGAAGCGAATGTCCAAATTTAAAAATAACGCTTGGCGCTGGGGAAGGTACGGTGAGATGACGCAGGTCCTTGTGTCATTGCTAACAGAAGACAAACCGGTAAACATTTTCCCGAAAAGCGATTCAGCGATATGCGCCAATAACCTCACAAGTGTGGATGCCCTTTGGCCCAGTATTTCTTTTCTGGGAATTATCTGAAATTAATAACATAAAATGTAGACAAAAGTAATCTAAGAAGATGTTCACGGCGAATTTCTAATCATGGAAAACAGCCAACAACGGGACTGCCAGGAAAGAACCGGCTTCTTCTTTTTTTTTTTTTTTATTTATTTTTGGGACAGAGAGAGACAGAGCATGAACGGGGGAGGGTCAGAGAGAGAGGGAGACACAGAATCGGAAACAGGCTCCAGGCTCCGAGCCATCAGCCCAGAGCCTGACGCGGGGCTCGAACTCACCGACCGCGAGATCGTGACTGGCTGAAGTCGGACGCTTAACCGACTGCGCCACCCAGGCGCCCCAAGAACCGGCTTCTAAAAGCCTCCCCGCTCTCTGCACCTCCCCCTTCAGGCTCACAGCCCTGGGTGCCTAACTCCATCCCACCAGCCACCTCCAGGCCCCTCCAGTTCCAGCGGCCCCCCTGCAGGAAGGGCGAGGCCACTAGATGGCGTCCCTCCTGGGGACTTCCTCTCTGTGGTCTCCTCCCCTGGGGACGCTTCTCCGGCCTGTCAGCTCCTCCCGTGCAGTCACATCCCCCAGGACCCCCCATCAGGGCTCCTGAGGCTTCCCCTCCATCGCCTGGAGCGACCTCGCCCGGAGAGGCTCCCCGGTCCTCCCCACCTCCCTGGTCGGAGGGAGGGGCGTCCACACTCCACAGACTCCTTGCTGTGACCCTCCCACCCCCAACGGAAGCTGGGTCCCGTCCACATCCAGCTGTCACCACACCTGGCTTCCAGGTTGCCCGTGCCCCCAGCTCCAGCTCCCAGCCCCTGGGAGCCCTTGCCCAGCCCCTGAGTTGTCATGGACTTCTCCCCACCTCCTCCAGGGGTGTCCCTGCCCTCCTGTGGCCCTGTCACTGTGTCCAGGAGTAGGCAGAAGTGACTTGCCTCGGTGGGTTATTGTGACCCACCTTGCTAACACCAGCATCCACCTTCCTTCACAATTCGGGCCAGAGGCCTTGGCCTCTCTGCACCCCTTCTCTTCTACTCCACCCAGCTTGGTCAGGGGCAGCCATCAAATCCCTCCCTCTTCTCCTCTCCTCTGCACCCCTGCGCTCAGTCCATGATTGGCTGTCTCACCCCTGCCCTCCTCCTGACCTCCAGCCTACTATCCGCATCTTTGCACCTTCCTTGTGCTGAATTCAAAAGCCTTCACGTAGCCCCCACCCTCAGCCATGTCCTCTCCTTCTCACCGGCCACAGGCCAGCTACACTGGCTGGTACTTCTGCCTCAGGATCTTTGCACATGCTGCTCTTTCTCCTCGGAAGGCTCTTAACCCCATCTTCACCAGGCCAACTCTGCTCCTCCTTCGAATGTCACTTCCTCAAAAAGGCCTTTTTTTTATGCTTCAACCTCATTCGGCTTCCTGGTAAAGTGGGGTTTCCTTCATAAATGTCTTACTTTGTCCTTGTACTTTAATTCACATGAGGATTCACTCGCTCTTGGTCTCAACAACTAGCCTGCAAGCACCATGGGGGGAGGGGGACAGTGTAAGAAGAAGACCAAATCCCGCTTACCCTGTTGACAGAGTCACCTCAGGGGCAAAGGGGAGCCAAAGCTGAAGGAAGAGAGGGTATGGAACAGGAGGCCAGCAGGAGGGGTGCCCATGGCACAGCCCAGCACAGAGACATTCACACGGAGACAGCGGTATGAGAGCCCCGCGGTATACAGATCACTTACAGGTGCCGGCGGCACAAGCCGGAGTCAACCACGCCTTCACGTTGGGGACTTTTTTTTTTTTTTAAATATACTTTTAATGTTTATTTATTTCTGAGACAGAGACGGAGCATGAGCATGGGAGGGGCAGGGAGAGAGAGAGGGAGACACAGAATCCAAAGCAGGGTCCGGGCTCCGAGCTGTCAGCACAGAGCCCGACACAGGGCTCGAACTCACGAACTGTGACATCATGACCTGAGCCGAAGTCGGACGCTTAACCGACTGAGCCACCCAGGCGCCCCAAGTTTTTGAGAGAGAGACCGAGAGACAGAGCACGAGTGGGGGAGGGGCAGAGAGAGAAGGAGACACAGAATCCGAAGCAGGCTCCAGGCTCCAGGCTCCGAGCTGTCAGCACAGAGCCCAACGTGGGGCTCGAACTCACAGGCCGTGAGATCATGACCTGAACTGAAGTCGGTTGCTCAATCGACTGAGCCACCCAGGCACCCCTACGCTAGGGACCTCAACACCCCTTTCGGGGCTACTAAGCAAATTAAAACCAGTGCCAAGTGAAGAAGCCTGACTCAGGGACTGCATGTGAAGTTTCTAGTCTACAGTCAACAAGCTTTTCAAGTCCACGGACTCAATTTAGGCAGCAAAGAAAAACAACAAATTCCCAAAGTGGAAACTCTAAGTCAGTATTCTTTGACTACAATATTAAAAACTAGAAATTAGTAAGAAAAGGATAAATTTAAAAAAAACCCCAAAATCTCTAGAAATGAAAGGGCATGCATATAACATTGAAGTCAAACAAGAACTTAATTCGATCAGAGACTATTAAGAAAACAATGGCGTGCTATGTGTAAAAATTAAGGGGATGGAGGCAAAACTGAATTATGAGAAAAATCCACTGTTGTAAACTATCTTATTACTACACAAAATGATATGAAAATACGTGAAGTCTCCAAATCAAGGCATTTTTAAATTTCATTTTATTATTATTACTATTTTAACATTTATTTATTTTTGAGAGAGAGGGAGAGAGAGCATGAACAGGGAAGAAGGAGAGACAGAGGGAGACACAGAATCTGAAGCAGGCTCCAGGCTCTGAGCTGTCAGCACAGAGCCCGACGCAGCGCTCGAACCCACAAACCGTGACATCATGACCTGAGCCGAAGTGGGACGCTGAACCGACTGAGCCACCCAGGCGCCCAAGACATTTTTTAAAAGAACAACAAAATAAAACTTTCCAAAGGGCAAATAATTCAAATGCACTCATAATTGTTAAAAAGTAATATTTAGTGATATTTTAAGAAGTAAAACGAATACGTAAGTTCAATAGCTGATTCTTTAGAAAACAATGAAACCAGACATATCTCTGGATAATATAGTCTGAAAAAAAAAAAGAGAGAAAACGTCAATGTACAAAACCACCAGAAGGGGATTACCCAAAGTATAGGAGAGTAACATACAAAAAAATGTATGTTAAAGTTTGGGAAATCCTTGAGTTGGCATGCTTTCTGGGAAACTACAAATGACCAAACAGAGACCTAAAAGATAGAAAGTCTGAGAAGAAGAATGAAAAATGTTATTAGAGAATTACTTCCACAAAAGGTGCTGGACTCAGGTAATTCTTTCAAATTCTCGAGACCACAGAGGCAGACGCTGAGTTCCCCCGTTCTTTTACAGGGTTAGCAAATCCTGATCCCAGTCCTCTTAAGACGGCCTGCCCACGTGCCCTGGAGCCACAGATGTCCTCTACATTCACTTATCAATGACACAAAAGTACGACAGAGGATGTTTGCAGATTTAAGCCAGTCCTACAGAGCACCTTAAGGCCACGTTCATTTCGGGAATGCTTCAAACTTAGCATAAAATCACACTTCAACGTGTCCAAGGAAAGGGACACGCGACCATTCCAATACAAGCTGAGAAGGCATTTGATAAGACTCAACATTCGTTTCTGATGAAAAAGAAACCACCTTGTAAATCACAAACAGGTTCTTTTCTCAACATGATAAAAACCTCTCCCAAACCGAGGGCGTGCATGGTATGATTGGAACCCTAGGGGCGTTTTCATCACAGGCAGGAATCCTTTCCTTCATTCTTAACTGGTCAGGCCTGTCTTCTCCCTTGTGGTTTCCGCCTTTCGTGTTGGGGGCCCCCACCCAAGACTTCGAAGTCACGTGGAGCCTTTCCGAAGCAGGGAGGGGCTGGGGCCACTTCCTCTGGTGACAGAAAGCCACGCGGTGACCCGGCCTGCCCTAGGCTGCGCCAGGCGTGGAGTGAGGATGCCAGGCCAGCTCGTCTCTACAAGGGGCCTCCGACCACGGACAGGAGGGGCCAGCGGCCTTGGCGGTGGCTAAGCAAGTCCTCGTGCTGTACTTTTCCCGCAGACCCACATACGAGCCAGCTGGGAGGCCGGCCTTCCGGCCTGGAGGAAGCACAGGACGGGGCATCTTTTGTTTTTCTTGCCGCTGCGGGGACGCAGAAGGACGTCTTGGTCACTGATTTAAAACATTTCACTGGCACCGGCCTGGGAACGTGTGCTGGGCGGGGGGGGGGGGGGGGGGGGGGGTTGCTGAGTCAACGGAGCCCCTGGAACTCACTCCGCACGCCTGGGGTTTGCAGCTGGAGGTGGGAAGGTGGATGCTAGACCATCGAGCCCTCCCTCGGCCAGTTAGCTCAGATAGATCCGAGCGAACCAGGCCACACCAACGAGGTCAAGCGCTAGAAGTCGTGCCTCCCTGCTGGCCCAGGGCTGACCCGCCAGGGTGCTCGGACACAGAAGGCTTTGACGTTAGTGGCTACCGTTGCACGCAAATGCGTACCTTGAGATGAATTTTTCCGAGGCTCCTACGACAGTGTAACTCCTTAGTAGAACAGGGACCCCGCCCATGTTGGCAAACGCATCACCCTAGGGGGCACAGGGGACCGGCAGTGCCATCACTGCCCGAGACTCACAGCACGCCGCGTGCCCACGCTGTGAGGTTTGCAGCAATGCTCCGGTCCACACAGCACGCAAACGCCTCGACAGGCTGCCCAGGAAAGCCCGCTGAATGGTGGAGGGAAATCCCACGTCACATCTCTGATGCCAGCTCCCTGTCTAAACCGAACCCCCCTGACCAGCGGGCACTGGCTGAGCCAGGTGGACAGATGCCATTTTCTCAGGAAAGAAAGAACAGGACTGAGCGGAGGGTTCCAGGGAAGAGGGGGACACATGGAAACCGGCCGGGGTTTTCTCTGCTGGCTACGAGGCAACAGTTTTCCAGAAATACCCGCGGCCCATCCAGGGCGTGCGTCAGCAGACGGGGCTCGGGGGGGATGCCTGGAAGGACCCCGCCGCTCTTGGGCTGTGGAAAACAAGACACGGGACAGCCCTCTGTGGCTTCCTCTGGCCACCGCTCCGCCTTCCCACCCCGCTGGGCTCTGGGCTTCTCTTCTCCTGGCCTGAAGCCTGGCTCTCCCCTCCCCCGAGACACCCCACGATGGGGAAGCGAAAGACAGGCTTCTGGGGGCATTTCACGTCAGTTCTCGGGCGTTGGCCTGGGAAGCTGCTGCACAGACAAGGCCCTGAGGGCGTTTCCTCTGGAAGTGACCCCCCCCCCCCCCCCCCCCCCCCCCCCCCCCACCGGCGGGAGAGCATTTCATGGCTCCCCTTCTAGAGAGGAGAGGGCTTCTTTCAGCAGCCTCCTTCTACAGCAGCCTGGCAGGGGAGGTCCACGGCTGCCGTCTGGAAACCCCCTCTGTCTGGGGTCCCTGGCTCCCTGCCTATGGACTTGTATTTCCTCAAACCCAGGACTCGGGCCTGGCACTTTTGGGGTCCCTGCCCCGGCTGAGTCCTCTGGGTCTCGTGATGCTCCCTCCTTCTTTAGCCCCTTGCAGCTGCCTGCTCTCTGTGTCCCCGCTGGCCTGTGACCTCAGGAGGGCAGGGCAGCTCCTCTCGGCTCCCTGTGGAACCCTGTCCCCCGTGTGGGCGCACAGCAGGGCTCAGTGCCCAAGGCTGATGTGCCTGCAACTCTGCAGCCCTCACCGGGCCCCACCCGGAGCCCCGGTTCCTCAAATCTGGGCCAGGAGGGAGAGGAGGGTGCTGCCCCTTCCCGCCTGGGCCACCCTGGGCGGTCCTAAGTGGGACAGAGGAGCCCTGGGGGCCTCTGGGGATGCCTGCCTGGACACGGGGTCTGCAGCTGGGCCCAAGGTCCCCAAACACAAGGTCTCATGAGCACAGGCCCACGGTCCATACGTGCAGAGCCCTGTGTCCCCGTGCCAGCCCCACAGCCCACCCTTGGACCTGGAACCCAGAGGCTCACTTTGGGGGAGCAGCGGGAGACTCCCTGAGAAGATTCCGCAGCTTTGTATCCAGGCTGGTTGAGGCCACCTGGAAGCAACGTGTGTGGGCCACGTGGGGCCATGTGTGGAATGGGGAGGGGCATCCCTTCCTCCAGGCGGGTGTGGGGCTCGGCTTCCTTCAGGCTCCACCCCCGCCAGGTGCCCCGTGAAGGATGCCACGCGCCAGGCCGCGGTGAGTCCTCAGGCAGGAGACGTGGTGTCCCTGAGCGGTGCCATCTGCATCTGGGAAGACGGCCCCAGGGCTGAGCTGGAGACCAGGGAGGCAACGCACACGAGGGCCCCCCGCTCCCCTAGACCCATGCAGGGGGGCGTCACCAGTTAAGGCGACTGCTGTCGGTTGAGGGGACACCAGTGTCGGCAGACAGAGCTTCGCCCCACACCAGGCAGCTCTCGACCGAGCCCCCGTTTCCTGAGCTTGGCACCAGTCAGGCCGCAGCACGGCTCCAACATTCCCTCTGCTGGGTCTGCACACTGAGCACTAGCTACTCACCGGCCTGCAGAGAAGCGCCCGCGGCTCTAGGAGCGGGCCCGTGGGGGCTGCAGGTACCGTGTTGGGAGATGGGGCGCTGGGGACCCAGGGCTGCAGAGATGCACGGAGGGGCGGGCGCTTCCTCTCCAGCTGTCCTGCTGTGGCCGGGCTGGTCAGCCTGTGCACAAGGGGCCGTGGGCTCCTGCCGGGAGCACGTGCTGCTGGGCCCCAGGGACAGTCTCGTCTCCCTGGGCGATGGGCACCCTGCAACTCAGGAGGCCACACGGTAGCCATCCAGGGAGCCGTGGGCATGCAGAACGGGGACCCTCTTAGGTGTGGGTGGACGCCCACACGTCCCCCAGAGCCGAGGGCAACACTCCACACGGGACTGCTGATGGCTGGGCTCTCTGCTCCGCACGGGACAGGAGGGACTAGGACATACATCCCATGTATGTCATCCCATCGGAGAAGCAGCTTTACAAGCCGGCGTTCCTATCCTCTCCTTAAAGACAGGCGCCGCCGAGGTGACCTGCGTGGGTGACCCGAGGTGGCAGTGAGGGAGGTGGCCCGGGGGTCTGACCCACGTCTTCCTGGCTCCTCCACGTAGGGAGCTGTCTCCCCTGCTCGCCCCCAGAAGCCCCTTTTGGGGAGGAGGCGTCCTGGCCACCCCGTCCCCACCCGGGGCCTGCCTCCTCAGCCTCCCTCCTCCGCTCCTGTTCTGTGGCTCCGTGCCCGGCAGCTCCCGGTGCCTCTGCTCAAGCCAGGAGCAGGCAGAGGTTTCTAAATCCATTCCTGGCTCTGCGTGCAGATGGCTCTGGCACCAGACGCAGCGCCCCGGGGGCTGCCAGGGCAGGCTCCTCGAGGACAGGGCTCACGGGGCGGGCGAGGGCACTGGCCTCCTCGGAGAACAGGCTGGGGCAGGAACCGGGCTCCTGGGGCCGGCAGCTCAGAGAGATAGCTGTAGTTGTAAGATCCGACAGGCGTCTGAGAACTAGGGAGCTGTGGCTGGTCACTGAGCTGTGGCCCCTGGTGAGACCGGGGACCCCCGTGCAGACACCAGGTCTAGGAAGGTGAGGCTGCCGCTCGCACCCTTGCTGGGAGGTGGGTGTGTGCATGTCCGAGTCCCAGGATTAGGCGGACAGCCGGGACGCTATATTTGGACACGAAACCCTGGGGCCATTATCCCTGTGAAGCCACGCGGGCCACTGGAGGGAAGGGCTCTTCTGTGCAGCCCACCCTGGTCCCGCTGCTCTCTGCCTGTCCTGCCCAAGAGACTGTCCCCCTGATGCCACTGGACTCCCCAGGGACCCTGCTCTCCCCTCCCCACAGGGGCCCCTGCAGCGGGCTCACCCCCACCCACACGCCCTACCCACTTGCTGCCTCGTCTAGGAGGCTCCGCCATCCGCACCCCTGCTGCCCCCATCCTACGGAGGTCGGAGGTCGCAGCTCAGGGCGACACCCACTGTAGGGGGCAGGGCAGGGCTGTCCACACAGGTGCTTCTCTGTGATTCAAAATCACCCTGGGAGACATACTCGGACCGTGGAGCAGCCCAGAACCCCAGGAGGACGGGAACACAGAGAAATAAATGTCACAGGACCTGCACCCCACCTGGCTTTCTGGAGGGGGTCTTTGACATTCCCCTGGCCTGCACCCAAAGAAACTGCCCGTCAGCCTGTGCCCCTGGGGGTCTTGGCTGCCCAGGGTCTGAGGGTATGTCTGGAAAGCTTCCCAGAGCCTCCCCGAGGGCGGTCCCTAATTCCAGGGGCCGTGGGTCCACATCCTGCCCGCCCCACGCCCTCCCTGCCCCCTCCCGGTCCCTGGGTCCAGCCACCTGCAAGCAGGCACTCTGGAAGGAAGAGGCCACACTTAACAAATCAGTAAAAATCCCTCTGCCTTCTCTGACCACATAATAAAAACCCAGAGACGACAGAACAAAAGCTATGTGAGCTTCAGAAAACAAGGCTGCTCATCACAGATCTATCCCCCCGCCAAGCTGTCACTCATGTAGAAAGCAAGCTCCGTAGAAATGTTTCACTCCCGGGAATGGATTACTCATAAGGCTTTATTTCTAGGATTTGCTTCACATAGTCGCCTGAATTTAAAAGACACACGTGAAAGGGAACGAGGGGTTAAAAATAGTAAGACGTGTTTGAATTAACAGGCTATTTGCAGATGTCAGTAACCAAGACCTCTCAGACCAGCGTTATTACCGACAAAAGTCAGAACAACGCAGTGTAAAAAATAAAAGCAAAATAGAGGATAGGAAGGAAAAAGCAGGTTTTATTTCACTATTTTTTTAAATGTTTATTTTTAAGGGAGAGAGAGAGAGAGGGAGGGAGAGAGAGAGAGAGAGAGAGAGAGAGAGAGGGAGAGAGAGGGCATAAGCAGGGGAGGTGAAGACAGCTGGGGACAGAGGATCCAATGGGCTCTACACTGACAGCAGACAGCCTGATGCAGGGCTCGAACTCATGAACAGCGAGATCATGACCTGAGCAGAAGTCAGGTGCCTAACCAACTGAGCCACCCAGGTGCCCCGAAAAACCGGGTCTTAGAACATTAGTTCAAATCAAAGGAGAGAGAGAGAGAGACAGACACAAAGCGAAATTTGAGGAGGCCCAAAACCCAGGGATTCTGGTCCCTTCACCAAGGGGAGGCCAAAGCACGTGGTCTGACACGGTAAGAAAAGCGACACGTTATCAGAGGATCTGTGTTTCATTTCATGGCTGGTTGAGTGAAAAAGAGTTTTCCAGTCGTCAACCTCACTTGAAAGAGAAAAGAAGAGACATTATGTTCTAACCATACGAAGAAAAAAGAAATCAGGGTGGAAATGTAAAAAATCAAGACAAAAAACGGCGTGCCTGAAGATCGAACAGAAAGGACAAATACGATGTCGTTTTCTCTGGTACAAGTCTCGTCGCTCTGTTATATGAAACTCTATAGAGTTTATATAACATACATAACTCTATGTTATATGAAAACGTAACATCCAGCAGTAAGCTGTTGGCAAGAGATGTAGTCACACAGAACGACAAAGTTCGAGGAGCTGACAGACCAGTGCTTCTGTGCTAACACGAGGCAAAGGATAACGTAGAGCAAAAACTATCACGTGTGCCTAGAACTGTAACGGTGTTTCACAGTCGATGGCAGCAGCAGGATAACGTGGAGTCTAAATGCTATGAAAGTAGAGTGAAAGATATGCATAAAAGCCTTCCAGAAAAGCGAAATGGAAACAATGCCGACACGATTAGGATTGAAGAATCCACTACTGCATTATCATATGCAAAAAGTTCAGGGGCGCCTGGGTGGCTCAGTCGGTTAAGCATCCCACTCTTGAGCTCCACTCAGGTCATGATCTCGTGGTTCGTGAGTTCAAGACCTGAGATACGCTCTGCACTGTCAACATGGAGCCTGCTTGGGATTCTCTCTCTCCCTCTCTCTCTGCCCCTTCCACCCCCCACCCCCAAAAATAAACAAGTAAACATAAAAAAAAGTTCAGAGGGGCACCTGAGTGGCTCAGTTGGTTAAGTGACCGACTTCGGCTCAGGTCATGATCTCGCAGTTCGCGGGTTCAAGTCCCGCGTCGGGCTCTGTGCTGACAGCTCAGAGCCTGGAGCCTGCTTCGGATTCTGTGTCTCCCTCTCTCTCTCTGCCCCTCCCCCACTCATGCTCTGTCTCTCAAAAACAAACATTAAATTTTTTTTAAAGTTCAGAAACCTGTAAAGAAGCCGCATAGCACGACAGTGCAGCATTAATCACTGCTTCGGGGTGGGGGGATGAAATAGAAAGAACAGAACGTTTTCATTTTCAAGTTTTGGTGGTGTGTTTACAGAAGGTCTTAGTGGGAGAGATCTGAGAGAAAATCTCAACAAAAACACAAAGTAGAAACTATTCACTCTGTGTGCTATCACTCTATCAAGAGAAGAAGAGCTTAAGAACCAAATGGAAATGCAACATTTGAGAATTAAAATACACCTGCCTAAAGAAAAAACTGAAGGAGAAAGTCAAGAAAGACAATAACTGTGTGGTAAGAAAATACAACGAGAAAACAGACATCTCAAAACCTGCAGAAAGTGGTGAAGAAGGTCCCGAGGGAGAAACAACATGGTCTTAAATGCCTTTATTATGTTAAAAAAAAAGGGGGGGGGGTGAGAAAAAATGATGTCGTCAGCATCTAAATTCTACCTCGCGAAAGAAGCAAATATTTTTCTGAAAAGGTAAAAAGAGGGGAAAGCAAATGATAAAAGTGAAAGCCAAACATTTTTAAAAGACATTTCAATGCAAGACATAGTCTGTTTTCTAAAGACCTATAATAATGGACACAAAAAAAGTGGGCTTTCTCGGGGCCCCTGGGTGGCTCAGTCGGTTAAGTGTCTGACTCTTGGTTTCAGCTCAGGTCATGATCTCACCGTCTGTGAGTTCGAGCCCTGCATCGGGCTCTGTGCTGACACTGTGGAGCCTGCTTGGGATTCTCTCTCCTTCTCTCTCTCTGCACCTCCCCCAGCTCTTTCCCTCTCTCTCAAAATAAATAAATAAACGTTAAAAAAGAAGTGAGCCGGGGCACCTGGGTGTCTCTGTCGGTTAAGTGTCCGACTTCGGCTCAGGTCACGATCTCGCGGTTCGCGAATTCGAGCCCCACATCGGGCCCTGTGCTGACAGCTTGGAGCCTGGAGCCTGCTTCGGATTCTGTGTCTCCCTCTCTCTCTGCCCCTCCCCCGCTTGCACTCTGTCTCTCTCTGTCTCAAAAATAAATAAACATTAAAAAAAAAATTTAAAAGACGGCACAGGAAGGTAGCGAACAGTCTGACTAGGCCTGCTGCCGTGTTCTTCAGGACACAGGGCCCCCGAGACGCTCCTCATGGGCAGGATTCCTGCAGACAGATAGCACCTCCCTAGCTGTCTGGCTGGTGCCTGGCCATCTCACCTAGAACCTCAATGTGACTTCTTACGGAATCTGGCAAAATGGTTCTTTAGTTCTCTTGGAAAAATAGGCAGAGAACGCATCAAAGAAAGCAGAAGGTAATGTGAAATACAACGAGAATGAACACACAAAGAGAGAATGAGGTCTTCTAAATTGTAGAAAATATTGTAGGGCCATGGCGATCGAAGGGGGGTGGATGGCCCCAAGACATACATAAAAATTAACTGAGGGGCGCCTGGGTGGCTCAGTCGGTTAAGTGTCGGACCAGCTCAGGTCATGATCTCACCATTCGTGAGTTTGAGCCCCACGTCCGGCTCTGTGCTGACAGCTCAGAGCCTGGAGCCTGCTTTGGATTCTGTGTCCCCCCCCCCCGCCCCTCCCCCATTCATTCTCTCTCTCTCTCTTAAAAATAAGCATTAAAATTTTTTGTAAAAAATTAACTGAAATTACTCTAATGCACACAAGAACATACTAAGTATTAAATCAAGCATAACCAAACTATGGAGGTAGGCAACATTATTTAACAAATTATGTTAGCCTAATCGAGGTAGGGAGGAAGTAAATTTTATTCATGTCTTAATGTAACTACTTAGCGTGTTTAAGAAGATAAATGTTATTTCAAAACACATAACGACTAAACAGAAACAGATCATAATACTGTGGCCATGTGACTCCCTTGGAATTGCGACAATTGAATTTCTGCAACAGACAGGACTGTGCCTGAATTCCAGACCTCTGGGGAGCGAGCGAGGGCACACACATGAACTGCATAGCTAAATCAAACACGGGAGACAAGCGTCACCAAAATAAACACAAGTGAAACTTGAAGAAAAGATGATTAGGGCAAAAATGACAGACAGCTGACCTCTACCATGTTCGAGAGTTCGCAAAATCAGACTTAAAAGACTCCCAATGACTCAAAAGGTAAGTAGCAAAGATTATGGTCAGATGATCTGCACCTGAGAAAAAACAAATTGCAAAACAAGTCTAGAAGAATCACTTCGCCTTCCCAGCAGCCAAAGGCGGGCAAATGGGACAAGAGGAAATCTCACGTACACCTGCCAACAGAAAATCTGTGCAAACTCAGGGCTCATGAGAATGTGAGGAAACGCCTTCATATGCGGCTGGTAATAGAAAGGAGTACAATTCCTTCAAAGGGCAACGGGGCAAAACCTATGAGAACCACAGAACGTCCACGGCACGTAAGTCCATTGGCAAGAATTCTTAAGTTAGTTCAAAACAGAAGGCCGTATGTACCAAAGCTCTCACAGCCGCATCATTAAAGATCGCAAAGACCTGGTAAAGGCTCAACAGACTTGGGGTGGGAACACCAGGGCGTGTTAACTTGGCCTTCTGGCCACTAAGCGAGGCCACGTCCACCTGGCCCGGGCAGTGAGGGTACACTCACCTTCTCTTGCTACTCAAAAGGAGTGTTTCTTTCTTTCTTTCTTTTTTTTTATTAAAAAAATTTTTTAAATGTTTATTTTTGAGAGAGAGGGACAGAGTGTGAGCGGGGGTGGGGCAGAAAGAGAGAGGGAGACACAGAATCGGAAGCAGGCTCCAGGATCTGAGCCATCAGCACAGAGCCCGACGCAGGGCTCGAACTCACGAATCATGAGATCATGACCTGAGCTGAAGTCAGATGCTCAACTGACTGAGCCACCCAGGCGTCCCATTTTTTTTTAAATGTTCATTTGTTTTTGGGGTGCCTGGGTGGCTCAGTCGGTTGAGCGTCCAACTTCAGTTCAGGCCATGATCTCACGGTTTGTGAGTTTGAGCCCCGTGTCGGGCTCTGTGCTGACGGTTCAGAGCCTGGAGCCTGTTTCGGATTCTGCGTCTCCCTCTCTCTTTCTGCCCCTCCCCTGCTCATGCTCTGTCTCTCTCTTTGTCAAAAATACATGAAAAAAAACCATTAAAAAATATTTACTTTTGAGAGAGACAGAGAGAGAGCAGGGGAGGGGCAGAGAGAGAGAGAGAGAGAGAGAGAGAGAGAGAGAGAGAGGGAGAGATCTAAAGCAGGCTCGCACTGACAGCAGTGAGCCCGATACGGAGTTTGTGAGATCTGTGAGATCTCGACCTGGAAGATCATGATGAACTGATCTCGAACTGTGAGATCTTGACCTGAGCCAAAGTCAGAGGCTCCACTGACTGCCACCCAGGTGCCCCAAAAGGGGTGTGTTTTTAAGAAAGTGAGTCCTCCGTTTTTTAGCTGGGAGAAGAGGGAACTCAGACCTAAGAGGCACCTTTCCCAGAGTGGGAGCCACGGGGTATCCTGTGCATAAGCGTCCAGGGCTGAAGTCCTGTGAGCCCTGGGGGAGGTTGTCCTCAAAATCTGCCCGGAGAAGGAGGGCTGCCGCCTGGTGCCACAGCTCCCCGGAGGCCACCACAGTGGTCTGAGCATCGCCGGCCCCAAGCGTGCTCCAAAGATGTCCACCAACACAATGACTGATGAATGGCTGGGTCCTGGGAGACCCTGGGAGCAGGGTGAGCACTGGGCTGAGGGTCAGCAGTAGGAGGGGACATCTGCTGTGACACCCACTGTGCTGCACCCCTACCTCTCATCACTCTCACCACGCGCACCCTGCCCCTCAGTGTAGACGGCCCTGGGGGGGCCGCCTGTGAGCGGGCTCCGGGGAGCCCTGTGTGAGCGAGCCTGGCCCCCCGGCCCCGGACAGCAGACTCCTGTCTGCACAGCCTGGACGTGTCTGGGGTTTTCCTGGCCGTGGGGAAGTGGGGAGTCACAGCAGCGTGTCCAAGGCGGAGGCGGGGGTGGAAGGGATATGGCCACAAGTTCCCGTCACCAGGACACGTCCCACCTGCCCGCTCCGCTCACAGCCAGGATCTGCTTAGTGTTGCCCGGCCGCTGACCTTTCACACTGACACACAGGCCTGACTTCATCCCAGACACGTGTCTGGGGAAGCATCTGTGCCCTCTCCCGGGGCCAGAAGGACTCGGGCGGTGGACATGAAGGGAAGCCGAGGACAGTGCCGTGGCCCCTGGGTGTGGCCAGCGGAAGCTTCTGGCTTCCCCCCACCGCAAGGGGGATTGCCTGGCTTGTGGCCTCTGCAGACACATTTTTCCAGGAGCTTTCTCAAGCAGGAAGTGGGGTTCCTCCTTCCCACTCCCCCAAACCTCCAGGCCAACAGGTGGACAGGCACAGGCCCTCTGACACCGTCACGAGAACCCTCCACGAGGCAGGCACACGGTTGAGGCAGCTCCGGACCGAAATGCTGCTGCTGTCCGTGAGGGCTCCCCGCCCCCCCAAGTGAAGACAATTCCTCTGGCTGCCGGGAGATGATGCGGCTGGGACAGGGTGGGGCTGCGAGCCACCTGAGGATCTCCCCCGAGCGTGTCCCTATGACACTTCGTGTCCTTATGACTCCTCTCCCGCATCTGCCTGCCCAGGGCTGGCTCTGCAGGCATGGTGGAGGACAGTGGATTTCCAGACCTTTCCACCCCCTTACCTTGCTCCTCTATGGGCACAGATCTGGGCGCACAAAGCCCGAGACAAATCCTTCCTTCTCCAGTACACCCTGCTCCCACAGCACTGGTCCCACTGGCCCGGCCCTCCGTCTGCTCCCCCAGGACAGCGGCGGCTGAGCACCTGACACAGGGTAGAAGGGCCTGTCAGGCCTCTGCCTCCCTCCCCCCCCAGAAAGGCCCCCTTGTTGCTGCTGTGGGGTCGTGCATACGGTATTCCCCCCCGCCCCCAGCAGCTCTGCTAAGACGCCCACCTAGGTGGGGGCCTGAGGAGCTGTCTTTGAACAGGGTGGACAAAAAGGGTTCCCCCCCTTTCCTCTGCCCACACGGCAAACTGAGTCCCGTCATGCCTCCCTGTCACAGCCTTGGCCTAACAAATTCCAGGGGTGGCGCTGGGAGCTCCGGGCCCAGCTTGGGCGGGGGGTCCTTGGTCCTTCCCTTCTGCTGCTGACACCAGCAACACGAGAACGTCCCACCCTCCACGGCTGGGCACCAAGAAGGCTGGAGGGGAAGGTACCCGGCAAGCAGCTCAGAGGTGCGCAGAGCTGTGACGGACCACGGCACACACCCTGGCCCAAGTGCGCCCTGGAAAGCTGCGCCTGCACCTCTTGCCCGGCTGAGGCCCGGCCGGGCAGCAGGAGGCAGGGCCTCGGCAGAACCAGCCTCTGCAGGGCGAGCCGGGGCACGCAGGCCTCCGGAAGTCAGGATTCCAGCGCCCGGGCTGGGGGCTGTGAGCGTGTGCTCTGGAGACACCTGAAGGACTCCCCCCGACCCAGGCGGCCAGAGGGGTGGGGGATGGGCACCTGTGCCGGGGCCTCTGGGGGCCAGGGCAGGCGCACGGCCCCACAGACCCCCGAGGGAACTGGATGGAGCCCCGGGAGCTCCCAGTGGGTGGGACGCAGGTTCTGGAGAACGGCCTGCCGAGCACCCGCGGCATGGCCCATCCAGGCCATGGTGAGAGGGGCCGAGCGCAACCAGAATCCCTCGGAGGACACCAGCCACTGCCCCAGAGAGACCTCTGTGATTTCAGAAAGATGCCTCCCTTTCAGTTCCTGTTGCAATTCAAAACTAAAGCAGCTGTCCCGATATCACTGCTGAGTCCTGAAGAATTTCCTGCCTCGGCGATTTTGAGGGAGCCACAAAGAAGGCCCTTTGTTCCAGAGGCACAGAGGGAACGGCAGCCGCCCTGGGAGAGACCCCGCGGTGGGTCAAGGGCCCTGTCCGGGGACTGCAGTCCCTAGGCGGGGTGCCCATGGCAGAATCCCCAGCACTGGCCGGGGACACATGTATTCTGTGTCCTTTGCTTAACACACCGGGCCACTCCCCACTTGGCAGGGCTGGGGACCCCTCCTCGGAACTGGCCAGTGGGCCCTCTGTGCCCAGCGCAGGGTCAGCACGGCGGGGAGGGATTCCCCAGGGAGGCGGGCCGGGGAGACCGCGTGTGCTGAGGCGACCCGCTTCGGGGCAGGCACAGGAGGGGCGCCTGGACGGGTATGAGGGTGAGGTTGGTTCTCCGATGAAAGATCATGGAAGTTGCTACACCTGTTTCTCTGACATCTTTCCTGTGAACACCGTGATGCCTCAGAGCCCAAGGGGGGCAGCGGACAGGGCTCCCGGCCTCCCGAAGACACCAGCAGTTTTTGTCTTGGGGGGGTGGGGGGGCGGAAATCCCACATGCGGGGACTTTAAAAACAACCAGTTTCTACTTGAGTTCCTCATGTTGGAGATTCTTCTCCTTCTCTGTTCCGCTCTTTCTCTCCCTCCCCAAAACCCACAGGAACCTCTCTGGAAATGAGAGTTTCTGATGAGACATTTTCCCATGTTCTCTGTAGCTCCCCAAATTAGATTATCTTCCCAGTTAATGCTCTAAATTACATTTCCACTGGCAGACCAGGCCTGCAGTTTAATGAGCTGGCCCCTGGGAATCACGGGCTGGGCCCGCCCTGCGGAGCCCATCTGCCCTGAGTGGGCCTGGTGCGGGGACAGGTCAGACACCAGGGGAGCCTGAAAAATCCCAGGCATCTCCAAACAAAGGACCCAGGAGCAGCCCCAAGCCAAGCTCCCACTGGAGGAGCGGGGGTCGGCGTCCGGGGCCATGGACCCATTTACGTGCAGAACATGCTGGACAGCCCTGGTCCCAGGGTCAGCTCCATGCTGAAACAAAGCAGACCCACAATTCCACAGCAGGTCACTGTCCTCTTATTGGAATGTGGCCTGAGTGCTCTTGTGAGCCCTTCGCTTTTTCTTAAGAAGTTTCTATCTCTGAGCCAAGAGGCACAGTGCTGCTGAGAAGTACTTTGGAAATAACCCAGTGTTTCCATCTAAGGTCCTAAGTGAAGCAGGGTTGAGGTGGAGCTGGGAGCCTGGGAGCCAGAGCGCCAGCCAGCACGAGCCGGCCCCCCATGTGCCCGCAGGGGACCTTCTCCACGTCTCTCTAGACCCTGCATGCTGGGGAAGCCTGCCTCTCTCGCATTTGTCACCTGGTGGGAAGGCACGTGTCCTCGGCAGCTGCTTTAAATCCTGACTTCAGAGTAGAATCCAGAACTTCCCTCTGCCGGATCACAGTCACCTGCGGGCCCAGCCCAGTTGCTACGACAGCCATGACCTCAGGCAGCAGGCACTGGGGACCTCTGGCCTCCTGACTTTCGGGGTGTCCACCCCCAGCTTTAGGCTGGGCCCGGATCCCAGGCCCAGAGACCGCCCGGTTCTGCCGCTTTGATCCCACCGACATCGCCAGCTGCGCTTGGCTGAGGGAGGGGTCTTTCCCAGCACCTGCCCCTTTGTCCCACACCTGCCTGGCCTGCAGCCCTCCAGCCTGGGCTGGGAGAATTCCCCGGGACCAGCCTGTCGTCTGGCTCTCCGCCTGTGGGCCCTCCACCTCGGGGTCCTGCTCGTCTGCTGGCCACTGTGTTTCTTCATGCTGATGGGTCTCCGGCCCGTACATGCAGCTCTCCCACTCCCGGCCGTGCCTGGTCTTCTCTCTGGGTCCTTCCTCTCATCTCCACCCAATCATTCGGACAAGCCTGCCTGCCCCAGACCTCTGCGGCTCCAGGGGACTCTGGAAAGTCTGCCCTTGGCTCGAGAACCAGACTTGGTGTCCCACTGCAGACGGACCTCACCAGGCCCCCTGGATGCTGGCAGGGGCTCAGATGGCCACGAAAGGCCGTCATTCACCCGCTCCCCCCGCCCACTTCTGTGAAGACAGAGCATCGCCACACCACCCTTGAGAACCAGGAGGGAGCCATCTCGTGCCCCTGGGGAGAGTCAAGAGCTGAGACTCTGGACCCCAAGAGACCTTGCCAGCTGTGACCCTGGGCAGACAGAGTGGGGATTACAAGTGTTCTGCCCTCCCGCGGCTGCTGCTTACTTCCGTGAGACGACACGTGTTAACCGATTAACACGGTGCCCAGCACACCGTAGGTGCTTAACAAACACTAGCTGTAACAATGTGGTAAGTGAGCAGTCGGTAGGCAGTGAAGTCCCATTGGCGGTTCTGGAGAAGAAACTGATGTCGCACAGGCAGGCAATATGAAGAAGGTTTGACACGGACTGTTTATGAAGGTGCAAAGCGTAGAGGGGCATTACATAGAACAAAGTGGCATCTCCACTCACTGGGGGCAAAGGCGGGCTCACTAATAAACAGGACAACTGGGCAGCTCATCTGGAGAAAGACAGAATTCGCTTGTGGTTCGCCGCAGAATACAGTCCAGATGGCTCGGCGACTGAAGAGAAAACACGGGGGATTCCTCTCGAACCTCAGTGTGGGGAAAGGCTTCCCAGCCGTGACTCAGACCCAGGGGTGATAAAACACTGACGCACACAGCTGGATGGCAACAAGATGACGGGGCAGCAGCGACATGGGAAACAGAGTCAGAAGACAGCTAACAGGCGGGGAGAACACATCTCACGTGTGTTGCAGACAACGGTCCTAATGTCTCTTCTAACATAGAGAACTCTTCAGGGGCACCCGGCTGGCTCTTGGTCTTGGGGTCGTGAGTTCGAGCCCCACGCTGGGCATAGAATTTACTTAAAAGTAAATCCATTTAATAAAATAAAATAATTCTTTACAAAGGACCAGAAACTGGGAAAGGACACGAACAAGCATTCACAGAAAAGATCGATGAACGGCCCTTAAACTTCCAGAAGGTGAACTCGTCGCTGGAGGAAGGCGACAGCGTCTCTCGCGGATCGGGTGGGGAGGACGCAGGCCTGACCACGCAGGGCGCCGGCCGGTGGCGGGGAAGCTCCCTCACACACCGCCAGTGGGGACGCCGAGGCCGCAGCCCCTCTGGGGGGACACAGGCAGTGCCTCCCAAAACGTGCTCTTGCCTCGGTCCCCGTGGTTCTGATGCCAGGCGGCCACCCTGGAGGTACAGCTCCAGCAGCAAGAAGGTGCAGGTGCTCGAGACTGTGCCCTTCCACGCTATCTGAAATCAGAAAATACCGGGGACACCAAACGCCTCTCCACAGGAAAGTGCTTGGAAGACGAGGTGAGGCGGGGCGCCCGGGCGGCTTCGTCGGTTGAGCGTCTGACTCTCGCTCTCGGCCCAGGTCACCATCTCACGGCTCGTGGGTTCGAGCCCCGCGTCGGGCTCTGCGCTGACAGTGCAGAGTCTGCTTGGGATTCTCTCTCTCCCTCTCTGTCTGCCCCTCCCCAACTCGTGCATGCACGCCCTCTCTCTCAAAATATTATCCAGCTGTAAAAATGAGTGAGGGAGTTCTCCATGCACTGGTAAGAATTAATTTCCAGTATACGCTGTTAGGTTAAAAAGAAAAAAAAGGAAACAAAACCAAAGTGCAAAAAGAATATCTATAGTAAAATACACTCCACGTAAGAAAGGATGCGAGAGAAAAATTCGTATACCGGCTGACCTGTGCAAAAGAAATACAAGGAGGACACAGAAACGAGAGAGACTGGTCGCCCACGGGGAGTGGGTGGCGGTGGGTGGGCGTAATGGGCCAGAGTCTGGATGAGGGGAGACGACGCTTCTCTGAACCCACCTTTGAGAACAGCTGTGACACAAAGCACAGTGTGACGGTCGGTTTTGTGTCAGCCTGGCCGGGGGACACCCCCCGGTTATTCAATCTCACACCAATCTGGCCATTGCTGGGGAATTTCGGAGACCTGCTTCCCATGCATTGGCTTTAAGGAGGTCATCCCTGATGATGTGGGGGGGCCTCATCCGGTCAGTTGAAAGGCCTTACGTTGGGGCAAGTTAAGAAACTCTGCCCCCCCCCCCCCCCCCCCCCCCCCCCCGGGCTACAGCATCAGTTGTGCTGGCCTGGCCTGCAGATTTTGGACTTGCCAGACCCTCCCCCCTCCCCAGTCGCATAAACCATAAACCGATTCCTTGAAATCAATACTGTTATTACAGTAACAATAAATATCGTTGTTATTCAGCCTTCCCCCCACGGAGGCTCCAGGAGACCTCACCCATGTTTTCTCTCAGGGCTTGTAAGGTCTCCCTGGTTACACGTGAATTCCTGACATGAGAGAGAGAGAGAGAGAGAGAGAGAGAGAGAGAGAGAGAGAGAGAGAGTGTGTGTGTGTGTGTGTGTGTGTGTGTGTATCTTGGCTTCTAAACGACATTCTTTTTTCTTTTTAACAAGTTCCATAGTTTGGGTTTTTTTTTAAACTTTTTAAAATGTTTTTATTTATTATTTTTGGGAGACAGAGACAGAGCACGAGTGGGGGAGGGGCAGAGAGAGAGGGAGACACAGAATCCGAAGCAGGCTCCAGGCTCCGAGCTGTCAGCACGGAGCCCGACGCGGGGCTCAAACCCACTGACTGTGAGATCATGACCTGAGCTGAAGTTGATGCTTAACTGCCTGAGCCACCCAGGCACCCCTAAATGACATTCTTTTTTTTTTTTTCACATTTATTTATTTTTGAAAGACAGAGCACAAATCGGGGAGGGGCAGAGAGAGAATGAGACAGAATCCGAAGCCGGCTCCAGACTCTGAGCTGTTGGCACAGAGCCCAACGCGGGGCTCGAACTCACAAACCGTGAGATCATGACCCGAGCCGAAGTTGGGTGCTCAACCGACTGAGCCCCCCAGGCGCCCCTAAACAACATTCTTTAATAAAAGAAACCAGGGCTTCCTTGAAGAAACCGCTGCTTCTGGGGAGTGGGGAAGGGGGCAGAAAACGTATACGATGATCCTGGAAAATCTTGGGGTACCAGAAAGTAAGGAGGTGCTCAAAGAAGGATGGGCAGGAGGGTGCGTCAGAAGGACACAAAAGCCAGTCTGATGTTGCTCCAAAGGCCTCGCTGGGACCATTTAAGGCCCCTTGTGCTTACCTCGGACCCACCCGGATAATCCGGGATAATCTCCCCAAAGTCACCTGCTCAGCAACCTTAGTTCCATCTGTAATCTACTTCCCCTTTGCCATGTGACGTTGTGTGTACTAGGTTCCAGGGACTAGGACTCGGACCTCTCTCCAGGCTCTTATCTTGCTGACCACAGACCTGGGCCGGCAGGCCTCAGCTGACGTGCTGACATACCTTTCCCATGAGACCTTCTGCTTCCAGCTCCCTCAAATATCTTGATTTTCTTTTTAAATAAAAGAATGTCCTGGGGCGCCCGGATGGCTCCGTCGGTTAAGTGTCTGACTCTTGATCTCAGCTCAGGTCATGATCTCACAGTTTGTGAGTTCAAGCCCTGTGTTGGGCTGTGTGCTGACAGTGTGGAGCCTGCTTGGGACTCTCTCTCTCTCTGCCCCTTCCCTGTTTGCTCTCTATCTCTAAATAAATAAATAAATAAATAAATAGATAGATAGATAGATAGATAATAGATAAATAGATAAATAAATAAATAAATAAACTTAAAATGTCCTAGCAACGTCACCCTCAGCCCTGCCTCTATTCCCTTTTTGTTTTACCCCGCGGCTCGAAGGATGGAAAACCTTCTTTGGTCTGACTGATCATTACTCCCGTCTGTATCCAGAGAGCTACTGGGGACTGCCTGTGGTGGCTCCCATTTCTAAGACCACGTCACCCCTGCTTCTTTGGGAACACCACTGGCATTACCCCATCGGCTGCTGAGCCACCCGTGTGCAGGCCATCCGTACCAATCCGTGGTCACTTACTCAAGATAAGCGGGGAGAGTGCTTTTCTTTGGGGACCCCACTGTGTCCTCCCTGAATCGTATTAACGTGCCATCTTTAATTTAAACACAAATCCCTCTGCTGAGGCAGAAGGCCAGTTAGCCTAAAGCACAGGCTGTTCTGATGCTAGCACCTGCCTCCTCCATCATGCTCAAGTTCTGGCTCCTGGTCCAGAACACCAAGAGCCTGGGCCCCCGGTGGGGAGAGCCCCCGACCCCACTGAGGAATGCCTGGGGCCCTGGATAAACCCAGCGAGGCGGGAAGAAGGGCCCTTTGGCAGGAAAACCGAAGTCACAAAGGGGAAGGGGCTAATTGTCAGCTGTCTTCGGTGGGGGTTCACAGGTCATGAAGGGTCGATGAAGCTCGGAGCCCCAAACAGGGTGGGAATAACAGCCTCAGCCTGACCACGGGGACCGAGGGAACCAGCGGAGCCATCCCTGCAAGCTGGGGCTCCTGCCACCGAGACTCAGCCCCCGGCCACTAGACGGTGCTCTCTGTTGTCCCCCGCACGCCTGCACGTGGATGGGCCACGAGCGTCTCAGCTAGACATGGCCCAGATGGAACCCTCCCTCCCGGAGCTCCCTCTGTATAAGGCCCACCATCCGTCCCGGCCCCGGGTCATTGTGGACACGGCCTCCCCCCGCCCCCACTCGCTTATCGCTGGTGCCCTCCTTCGCCCACGGCCACATTCCGCCACCATAGACTTTGGCGAAGAACCCCTCACCGCAGCCGCGAGCGGGCTCCCTGCACCAGACCCTGTGGCTCCCGCCCCAGCCACGTCCCTCCCGCCAGGGGCCACACGACACTCACTTGACGGTCTCGCCCCAGTCGCACCACAGCGTCTTCCCGATGGCCTCCATGTCCACCTGGAACTGGGTGAGGCAGAGCTCCTGGAGGAGAGCGCCAGAGTTGGCATCCCGGCAGGCCGTGGCCATGAGGAGGTGATGCACTGCAACGAAGGGCCCAGGGGACTGTCAGCCTCTCTGGGACCCACCCACCCTCCCCTGCCTTCCCTGCACACCCTCCCCCGCCTCCCCCCCACCGCACACCCTCCCCTGCCTTCCTGCACACCCTCCCCTGCCTCCCCCTCCCCCCATACCCTCCCCTGCCTTCCTCCTCCCCCTCCCCTGCCTCCCCCTCCCCCTCAGCTGACCACGGGGACCGAGGGAACTAGGTTCCAGGTTCCAGATCCTAGGTTCCCTGCCTTCCCCCTCACCCTCCCCTGCCTCCCCCCCACACCGCACACCCTCCCCTGCTTCCCCCCACACACCGCACACCCTCCCCTGCCTCCCCCCCATACCCTCCCCTGCCTCCCCCGCCACATCCTCCCCTGTCTTCCCTGCACACCCATCCCAGAACCCGCTTCCACATAATCCCTGGAGAGGGAGCCTGTGGCTCATCCATCACCGCAGAACCCAGCAAGGTCCCTGCCTGCTGACAGTGGGTCTGACGGCGCCTCCCAGTACTCCGTGGGGACGAGGCCAGGACTGACCGTCACAAGCAGCACCGGGCCTGGGTCTGATGCTCATGCACCACTCCATCCCTCGCACCAACCCCTGATGCAGTTCCCCACACCCCCACTTCATACATGTGCAAACTGAGGACCCCAGGACCAGACACATGCTCCTCCCCTCAATGCCACCAGGCCTCTGGCCTACGTGGGCCAGAGTGTGGGGTCCGGGCTGCAGCCCTTGGTCCCAGGAACAGCCTACAGGCTGCAAGGAGCTCCCTGCTCCCATCCCCTATGTCTGGATGCTCACCAGTTACAAACCAGGCTGACAAACTGTGATGTGAAATGTGTTTTACCCTCCTGCTTAATAAATACGAGCTCGAAAGTAAAAAGTTAAGGGAATGCACTGCCCAGATCAAAATTCCCTCGTCCCCCCTGAGCCCACAACTGGCTCTGGTGGCTGCTGGGCAGGTGGGGAAGACTGTCCCCCAGGTCCCCACCCCTAGGCCTCCCTCCTCTTCCTCTCCACGCTGGCCATCTGCTTTCTCCGCCTCCCTAGGGAATAGTGCAGGGCCAGGGTGGGAGGTCCTTCACATTCCCTCTTTGAGGCCCAGCCCACCTACTGCCCCCCAGGCAATGTTGGCCCTCTGCCCCCAGGGCACCCCAGCCCCACCCCTACCATCACGGCTTTGCCAAATCCCTGGATGGAGACCGCAGCTGGGAACCCAGGGTTGTACCAGGAATTCTTGGACTCCTTGCTGGGCCTCATGGACATGTGTGGACACTCAGCTGACCCTTGCAGCCCATAAGGCCGCAGGCGGGAGGAAGAGCTCACCCGAGGAGAGGCTGGCAGCCCTCAGGGCAGGTACACTGGGTATGGAGTTCTGGGGTCCCTGACTCTGAAACATGGCCTAGAAGGGGGTGTGTACTTGAGTGGGCTCGCCCCACGGCCCCTCAGACACCTGCCCCCTCTGCCTCCGTCTTCCAAGAATAAAATGCAAAGGAAACGGTCCTCTGGCCTCTACAATGCACAGCACTGCCCAAGCTCTTCACACCCACAGATATCTTGGAGGCAGGTCCTACTGTGATCATCAACTTACTAGACGGGAAACTGAGGCTTTGGGGCTCAGAAGCAGGCCTAAGGACCCAGCACCAGAAGAGGTGTAGGTTTGACTGAACTCAGCTAATGCCCAGTCCCAAGGTGTTGGGGACTAGGCAGGAAGCTGGGCAATATAGTGGAGGGCCTGACCTCTCTTTCACTGCAGACCTGGAGGAGAAGGCAGAAGATGAAGACAGGTGTTGGGGGTCATAGATGGGGGTCATGACAGCAGGCTGTGAAGTGCCATTTCAGACTGCAGCTTCAGGGGGCTCAATGGAGAGTTCCTGGATGGGTGTGTGGGTACATTGGTGGGTGGACAGACGAATGGATGGATGGGTGGGTGGATGCACAGG
>NW_026059698.1:0-39570 GCF_023721935.1 Panthera uncia | reverse complement strand
AAAGAGAAAAGAAGTGGGGCACCTGGATGGCACAGTTAGGTTAAGCGCCCGACTTTGGCTCAGGTCACGATCTCGCGTGATCTCGCGTGATCTCGCGTGAGTTCGAGCCCCGCGTCGGGCTCTGGGCTGATGGCTCAGAGCCTGGAGCCTGTTTCCGATTCTGTGTCTCCCTCTCTCTCTCTGCCCCTCCCCCGTTCATGCTCTGTCTCTCTCTGTCCCAAAAATAAATAAAAAAACGTTGAAAAAAAAAAAATTAAAAAAAAAGACAGTTACACTAAGCAATGATTATAAATCTCTATTTATGTGCACATAATGTTGAACGATGAAATTCTCATGACAGTAACAGCACGAAGGAGCGGGGAGAGGATGGAGCCATGTGGGAGCAAAGTTTTGGCATAAGTTTTAAGCTAAGCTGGCATCAGTGCAAACTAGGTGGTGACACATTAAGATGTTAACTGTAATTGGGGCATCTAGCTGGCTCAGTCGGTTGAGCGTCCGACTTCGGCTCAGGTCATGATCTCACGGTCCGTGGGTTCGAGCCCCGCGTCGGGCTCTGGGCTGACAGGTCAGTGCCTGGAGCCTGCTTCACATTCTGGGTCTCCCACTCTCTCTCTGCCTCTTCCTGTCTCACACTCTATCTAACTCTCTCTCAAAAGTAAATAAACATTAAAAAAATTTAAAAAAAAGATGTTGACTGTAATATTCAGAGCAACCACTAAGAGAATAACTAAGAACGTACATAATACAGAATAAAAGAAACAAGAGGAGAATTAAAACGGTAGAGTGCTTGCTTCGGCAGCACATACACTAAAACTGGACGATACAGAGAAGACTAGCATGGCCCCTGAGCACGGATGACAGGCAAATTCGGAAACCGTTCCATACTTTTCTCATAAGAGCCATATAGGGAAAGCCCACAGTAACTATCATCCTCAATGGGGAAAAACCTGAGAGCTTTCCCCCTAGGGTCAGGAACAGAACAGGGATGTCCATTCTCACCGGTGTTGTTTAAGATGGTGTTGGAAGTTCTAGCATCAGCAATCACACAACAAAAGGAAATCAAAGGCATCAAAATTGGCCAAGAAAAAGTCAAACTTTCAGTTTTCACAGAGGACATGATACTCTATACGGAAAACTCAAAAGACTCCACCAAAAGACTGCTAGAACTGATCCATGAATTCAGCAAAGCCTCAGGGTACAAAATCAATGTACAGAAATTGGTTGCATTTCTCTATGCCAATAATGAAGCAACAGAAAGAGAAATCAAGAAACTGATCCCGTTTACAATTGCACCAAGAACCATCAAATACCTAGGAATAAACCTAACCAAAGTGGAAAAACCTGTATGCTGAAAACTTATGAAGGAGAAAGCTTTTGTTTTTGTGTTGTTTTTTTTTTAACGTTTGTTTATTTTTGAGACAGAGAGAGACAGAGCATGAACGGGGGAGGGTCACAGAGAGGGAGACACAGAATCTGAAGCAGGCTCCAGGCTCTGAGCTGTCAGCACAGAGCCCGACGCGGGGCTCGAACTCACAGACCGCGAGATCATGACCTGAGCCGAAGTCGGCCGCTTAACCGACTGAGCCACCCAGGCGCCCCTGAAGGAGAAAGCTTTTGAAGGAAATTGAAGAAGACACAAACAAATGGAAAAACATTCCATGCCATGGATTGGAAGAATAAATAATGTTAAAATGTCAATATAAATGTCAATATTACCCAAAGCAATCTACACATTCAGTGCAATCCCAATCAAAACTGCACTGGCATTCTTCTCAAAGCTAGAACAAGCAATCCTAAAATTTCTATGGCAACACAAAAGACCCCAAATAGCCAAAGTAATATTGAAGAAGAAAACCAAAACAGAGGCATCGCAACCCCAGACTTTAGCTTCTACTACAAAGCTGTAATCATCAACACAGTATGATATTGGCACAAAACAGACACTCAGATCAATGGAACAGAACAGAGAACCCAGAAATGGACCCACAAATGTATGGCCAGCTAATCTTTGACAAAGCAGGAAAGAATATCCAATGGAAAAAAGACAGTCTCTTTAACAAATGGTGCTGGGAGAACTGGACAGCAACATGCAGAAGAATGAAACTAGACCACTTTCCTACACCATACACAAAAATAAACTCAAAATTGATGAAAGACCTAAATGTGAGACAGGAAACTATTAAAATCCTCGAGGAGAAAACAGGCAAAAACCTCTTTGATCTTGGCCACAGCAACTTCTTACTCAACATGTCTCCGGAGGCAAGGGAAACGAAAGCAAAAAATGAACTACTGGGACCTCATCAAACTAAAGACTTTCTGCACAGCGAAGGGATCAGCAAAACTAAAAGACAACCGACAGAATGGAAGAAGATCTCTGCAAACGACATATCAGATAAAGGGTTAGTGTGTCCAAAATCTACAAAGAACTTATCAAAAAACTCAATCCCCAAAAAACAAATAATCCAGTGAAGAAATGGGCAGAAGACATGAATAGACACTTCTCCAAAGAAGACATCCAGATGGCCAACAGGCACATGAAAATATGCTCAATGTCACTCCTCATTAGGGAAATACAAATCAAAACCACACTGAGATACCACCTCATGCCAGTCAGAGTGGCTAAAATGAACAAATCAGGACACTATAGATGCTGGAGAAGATGTGGAGAAATGGGAACCCTCTTGTACTGTTGGTGGAAATGCAAACTGGTGCAGCCGCTCTGGAAAACAGTGTAGAGGTTCCTCAAAAAATTAAAAATAGATCTACCCTATGACCCAGCAATAGCACTGCTAGGAATTTACCCAAGGGATACAGGAGTACTGATGTATAGGGGCACTTGTACCCCAATGTTCATAGCAGCACTTTCAACAGCCAAATTATGGGAAGAGCCTAAATGTCCATCAACTGACGAATGGATAAACATGATGTGGTTTATATATACAATGGAATACCACTTAGCAATGAGAAAGAACGAAATCTGGCCATTTGTAACAACATGGATAGAACTGGAGGGTATTATGCTGAGTGAAATGAGTCAGAAAATGATGGATACCTTATGTTTTCACTCATACGTGGATCTTGAGAAACTTAACAGAAGAGCATGGGGGAAGAGAAAGGAAAAAAAATAGTTACAAACAGAGAGAGAAGGAGGCAAAGCATAAGAGACTTTTAAATACAGAGAACAAACTGAGGGTCGATGAGGGATGGGAAGGAGGGGAGGTGGGTGATGGGCACTGAGGAGGGCATTTGTTGGGATGAGCACTGGGTGTTGTATGTAAGCAATGGACCATAGGAATCTACCCCCAAAATCAACAGCACACTCTACACATTGTATATTAGTCATTTTGACAATAAATTATATTTTTAAAAAAATAGTACACTAGAAAGTATCTAGTTAATATGAAAGAAGGCAGTATAACTTCTCCATGAAGAAATAAAGGAACAAAATAAGACATACACAAAACAATATGCCATACAAAAATCCTGTTTTATCAGGAGTGGCATTTTATGTAAACGATTAAAACCCCCAATTAAAAGCTAAACCCTGCCAGAATGGATTTTAAAACAAGAAGACCATGCTCCAACTATAACGTGTCTACAAGACACAGTTTACGTCGAGAGAAGCACAAGATTTCAAGGAGGTTTGAAAAGATAGGCAAGGTGCACAGCAACCAAAAGAGCAGATTGGCTACATCACACAACAGAGATTCAAGACAAATGCCTGTAGCGGTTACAAAGCAAAGAAATCTAACAGAAGCATTTTATAAAGAGGTCATTCCGTATTCTAAAGATGCGACAATTATAAACACGTATGAACTCCACAACAGAGCCCCAATTACATAAAAGAGAAACTGATAAAACTGTTGGGAGAAATAGATCATTCAACGATAGCAGTTGGAGATTTGGATAGGACGCTTTTAATAAGGGGTAGAACTAGATTAAAAAGCAGCAAGGATAGAGGGAACTAGACTTAACACCGTGAACTACGTAACCACCACCAACCAGCTGGACTTAGTAGACATCTGCGGAACGTTCCCACCCCCCCCCCCCCCCCCCCCCCCCCGGCCGAAGAGAACACACCTTCTCCAGGGAAGACGGTATGCTAGGCCAAGGTGCCGTAAACTGACAAACGCTTGAAATCATACAAAATACTTCCCCAATCTACAGTGGGATGAAAACAGAAGCTGATAATAGAAAACCTACTGGGGAAATTGGTAAGAACACGTGGAAAGTACACAACGTGCCTGTATATTCAAAGGCCAAAGAGGAAATTATAAGGGAAACTGAGAGATCCTGTGGGGCGAATGAAAATGAAAACACGACACCCCCAAATCTTCGGGGAGCAAGCAGTGCTGGGAGGGAAGTGGATGGCCCCAAACGCCCGTATTACCAAACAATGGTCAGAGATGTAGAGCGTGTGGATAGGCTGAAGACGAGCAAGAGGCTGTGAGCCATGGAATGAGGCCGCCCGCATGTGGCTGGACAAGGCAAGGGAATCCCAAGCCTCCAGAAAGGAACGCATCTCTGTGGACACCAAGAGTTCAGCCCGTGAGACAGATACGGGATTTCTGACCTGCACAATGTCGCTGTTGTAAGACGTCTGTGTTGTCTTAACTGGTGACTCCGGCAATAGAAAAGTAACACAATAAGAAACGTTCTCGGCCACCTGTTTTTCCTTTTTTTCACTGGACTTCTATACAGTGAGTCTCAAGCAGACCAAACACCCAGCGTAAGAAAGAACAAAATTTTCTGAACATTTCGTTCACGAGGACCTTAACAACCGAAGGTCAAAAGGCAGCTACAGACAGTTGATGGCACTACGGGTGACGCTTTCCTGAGGCTGGCCACCAGCTGTTAAAGAACACCGTGGCCTTGGCCTTTCTTAGTGCTACATCACAATCGCAGACGCACAAACCTCATTAATCGCTGGGTTCTTCTTTCCCATGTCCCACTGACACGTGCCATGAACATCAATAATTTAAGTCCTTCTTGAATTTTAGGGGACAGACAACCACTGCGTTCTAGATGGATGTGTCTTTCTTATATTGCAGATGTGTAAACTTTGCTAAGAATTAGCTTCCGAAGGCCCCCGGCTTTATGGTTTAATGATGAATCCATATGTTTTTATGCCTTTTGAATAAATGAAAACCAGCAGATGTCCTCCACAAAATGCAAGGCTGAAAGACGTTCTTTCCCCGCTGAAAGAACAGCTTCCATTCTCTTCGGGATCTACCTTTCAGTGGCCTGCCCTGCCCCTCCTCGCCTTCTGTCCTTACCACTGGTATGAAGGAAGCCCCCGCAGAGGGCCTGGTGGGATACAACATAAGCATTAGTAGGGAGACGATGCCAGAAACAGTTTTAATTTAGGGTGAGGCAAAGCATCGGGACATCTAGGAATCACACTGCGGTGAACTCAGCACTGATCACTACAAAGTGCTCCTCCTTTAAAGACACAAAATGCATCACGTCCAGGCATATTCCTTTGGCTGTCAGGGCGTGGTTTTTGTTTAGGCAGTTTTGTGTGTGTGTGGGTGTGGGTGTGGGTGTGGGTGGGTGGGGGTGGGGGTGGGGGTGGAGGAATGTCACAAAACTCAACTGTGGAAAGAGGACCCAAGGAAGACTGGAGAAACTTCCGTGGTGTTCCCACTGGCACAGCCAGTACATCCCAGCTCTGTACATCCCAGAGCATTCCGTCCCCAGGGCAAAGACTGTCGAACCTTGGTGCAGACTGCTGGATCCCTTCAGGGTATCAAAAATTCTAAACTCCTGGGCGGGCTGGTCTTCCATACCAAAGGAACACAGACCGGGAGGCTTAACAGACCTTTCCCACTCCCAATACTGCAGGCTGTGAGCCTGAGATCCAGGCAGGGCCGAGGCTGGTTCCCCCTTGAGGCCTGTCTCCTTGGCGTGTAAACCGTCTTCTCCCCGCGTCCTCATGTGGCCATCCCTCTGTGTGTGCCCGTGTCCTAATTCCCCCTGGTTTTTTATTTATTATTAATTTTTGAGAAAGACAGCAAGCAGGGGAGTGACAGAGAGAGAGAGAGAGAGATTCTCCAGCAGGGTTCGTGCTATCAGCACAGAGCCAACGTGGGGCTTGAACTCACAAAATCGTGAGATTGTGACCTGAGCCAAATCAAGAGTCAGAGGCTTAACTGAGTGAGCCACGCAGGCACCCCGTAATCTCTTCTTCTTACAAGGACACCAGCCCTATGGGATCAGGGCCTGCCCTACTGACCTCATTTTACCTTAGTCACCACTTTAAAGACCCCACTTCTACACACAGCCGCATTCTGAGGGCCTGGGAGTGAAGGGTTTCAACTGGTGAATTTTGGGGAGTCCCAGTCCGGTCCATGGAGTTCTAATAAATCTTTATCTATTTGGTATTTCTTTCTGTCAAGGGCATACCCAACCAACCACTTAAGGTCTCCTTACACATCTTATTTTTCAAAATGGGGAGGGACTAGGAGAGTTATCAAATAATCAAGATCCTTTTTATTTTATTTTTTATTTTTATTTTAATTCCAGTGTAGTTTTTTTTTTTTAATTTTTTTTTAATGTTTATTTATTTCTGAGACAGAGAGAGACAGAGCATGAACGGGAGAGGGGCAGAGAGAGAGGGAGACACAGGACACAGAATCCGAAGCAGGCTCCGGGCTCTGAGCTGTCAGCACAAAGCCCGACACAGGGCTCAACCCACGAACTGTGAGATCATGACCTGAGGAGCCGAAGTCGGACGCTCAACCGACTGAGCCACCCAGGCACCCCCAATCAAGATCCTTTTATTTAAAAGAATATGCTCACATGACCTAAGTGGGTTTGCAAATCTCAGATTTTACTGAACTGTACTCAGGGTTTCTGCAAAGAACCACAAGCAGCAAGGTGTGGGTCCCTCCGTCCATGGAGAGTGTACCACCGATACTCAAAAGCAGTGATGGGGGAGCAGTCTTGATCAAAGGGTACGGGGTCGGTGTCCTGACTTCCAGCGGCAAAGGGGCAACTCATGACACCTCCTCTCTGTGAACACGTAGAGGGTCCATGGACACAGAGTTAAGGCCGGCCGCATGTTCATTTTCTGAGGCATGTCAGTCTATGGCCTTATAAGATGTTACTCTAAGTCAGACCCAGTACATGAAAGATATCGCCTTCAATCAGACGCCATTTTCATAGCCCTCCCTAGGACTTGCTTAAAGCTGGGACCTATAATCAGAATGGAGAATTCTTGTCGAGTTCAAAGAGTATCGGATTTAAGTGGCAAGACATTTACGTGTGCTAAAAAATGCAAAATTTAATCAGCTGGGTGGGAAAAGTATCTGGTAGAGGACGGATTTTCCCTAAGGGACAGGTAGCTCATTCGGTGCCCAAGATACTCAGTGATGTTTAAGGGAAGGAAGACCACCAAATAAACTCTTGTGTGCTATTTAATACTTTGTGACTTACAGTCTTTAATTGAATTTGGCCCATTGGGGCCACAGTGCCGTAAATAAACTTTTAAACGCGCACTGAAATTACTAATCTTCACTCACACGTTAAGATGATATTAACTGACTTCTCCTGGAACAGTGAAGTGAACTTCAGATTCATTGTTCTTAATCAACTTCATTTATTAGGGGAAAGTGATCGTTGGCTATTCAAAAAGGTTCCATTGGCTAAATCGGACAAGAGAAGTAGTGAACGAGGACATAAAACCTAGTGGCTTTATAAATATGGTTTAATGACCATAAAGGTGTTTAAGTTGATGACAGAAATTGTAAATAGAACCAGAGGCTGTTATGGCCTCTTAGCGGTGATGGTGTAAGCCTAATACGTTTGTACACAGAGTAGGCAGAAATTAAATGTTTTGAACTGCTAACATTAACAGTTGGTACATTTTTAAAACTGAGGTGTAGTCAAGTCTGAACACAGGAAGTGGACCAAAGACAGAGAGAGAGAGAGAGAGAATCAGAGACTAAGAAAGGGTTGGGGAGAAAGGGTTCTGCCCCAAGGCAGAAATCAGCTCCTGGCAATGTCAGCTGATCCCAGAATGGAGTTTCCCACATTCAGGAAAAGGTGAGCGGGGACATTTGGAACTAAGAAATACACAGGGGTGTATCAGGAGGGTTTCCTCAATATGAATGTGGATACCCACTTTCTACTGATAATCTTCCCACCCAGGGAAATATGTTCCCATTACCCAAGTACCACACACCCAGGCTATATTAGGCCCTGCGTTTACAGGCTAGTGTTGATGCAAACGAGGGGTGCCATGGACAGGATGCAGACAGCTGTCCGACCCAAGAGCGAGGCCCAAGGTGATTATTCTGTGAATAATCAATAATTCGTATCTTAGATTTTAAGTTCCCAGCACAAGCCGTCATGATCTCTTTTCTGTACCTGGCAAGTATGTATTAAATATAATTGCACTTAAATGCAGCTGGACTCTGAGCTCCCGCAGGTGAATGACACGGTGAGTGTGGTTCTTATGTGGGAAGACAGGACAGAGTCCTTGGCCTTCGGCGGTTGGCAGCCACTGCTTTGGACATAATTAGAGAAGGCGAGTATATAGCAGAGAGGTGCCAGGAGGTCATTAGTTACAGCCCAATGTTTCATTAACGACAGTTAACAACCCTGGAACATCTCGCGGCACACGCCCACGGATATCCCAGGTTCTGTTCCACTTTCTGTTCTCTTACTGGCTGCGCTGTATTGAGAATGCAGGCTGGAGAGAAGCGAGGGGTCCCCTCCCACCGATTCCTCCCGTCCACGCTCGTCCCCGCCACGCAGGTATACACGGCGGCTATCCACACCACCAGGTACGTACTGACTGGGGTTTCTCTGCCGACACACACACCGCGTCTGGGCACTGTTCTACGTGCTCAGACCCCAACAGTCCACGGAACTGACCTGGCTCCGAACCCCGGTGGACCACGTGGTCTAGGAGCCAGGGTTTTGCCCACGGCGCCCTCGGAGCACCATAAACAGGCCGCCTGCCCCCAAATACCCACGGGAAGGGACAGACTGGAAGCAAAACCCGCGAGCAAAGACCGCCTGTCGGCAAAGGGCTACTTCCTTACTCTCATCCGGGAGCAGCCTGTAATTGTCCTTCAGGGTAGATGCCCTTCCTTGTTCAAGGACTCAGACCCTTTCAAAGCGAATGACAAGCGAATGACAGCACTTGGCGTGCTCACACGTCCACACGGACAGGACCCAAAACGGCAGGCTTTGGCACAGGGCTCAGGAGGAATCAGAGGGCCGAAGGCCGAAGCCCGGAAATGATGAAGGATCCCCACCCGCTCCCCGTAGCAGGTAACACACTGTCCTCCTGGCCCCAAATGAATTTCTTTCTTTGCTATTTGCATGCAAAAGTAAACGAAGCAAATCAAGACGCATAGCAGAACGCGATGGGTGTAGGTCCATTTGGCTGAGTTCCCAGATCCTTCCTTCCTAGACCTACCATCCAGGTCTGTGAGTATGTGCATCACACGCGGGCAGGGGGACGTCCACATGCAAATGTGAAACGTCTTCCGGGTACCAGCACGGTTCAAAGATGGGCCTAGACGGATGGCCATTTCTTCTGGTTCTCTCGGCAGGGCGATGCCTGCCGTGTGCATCTACGGGACTCCCGCCCCCGCCCCAACCATGACATCAACGTAAACGTGGCCAGACTTTCAGGCGACTGAAAGTCAACACGTATCCGTGCCCGGAACAGAACTGCTCACTCTTCCAAAGCCTTGTATCTGCGGTGCTTGGGGACGAGCCCGTGCAATTCAGCCACGGCAGGAGGGAATCCCGGCCACATCTGTCTGCCTCGGTCCCTGCAAACCGTGTCATGAACTAAACTGCCCCTGAATCAGGCTTCTCCTCTTCCTTCCACACCAGCCCTCTGTGTCCTTGTAATGGGCTGCGTGGAGACTCTCAAACAGACGCATCCACGTCCTGCCTTCCTGGACCCTGTGAATGGGACCTTATTTGGAGAAAGGGTCTTTGCACATGTGATTAAGTCAAAAATCTCAAGATGACATCATCCTGTATTATCTGGGTGTGTCCGAAGCCCAATGACAGGTGTCCCTTTAGGAAGGAAATGAGAGGCCACATAAGGAGGGAGGCAGAGGTGGGAGGGATGTGGCCACAAAGCCAGGACTGCGGGAGCCACCAGAAGCTAGGATGGGCGGGACACAGCCCCCCCTCCAACCTTGGAGGGAGCATGGCCCCAGCCACACCGGTCTACTTCCGGCCTCCAGAACCGGGAGAGACACGTCAAAGCCACCGGTCTGTGGTGGCGTGGGACAGGGCTCCCGAGACACAAACGCGGTCCTGGTGTCGTTCACGGGGACAGCCGGAACAGCCTGCTGGCTGTCTCCACAGAGGGCAGGCCTTAGTCATCTGCATCACCATGTACAGCTTGCCACAGCGCCCTCTGCTCCAGGAAGCCCTCAGGAAGACGGCTCTGTCCTGGGGGCACTTTCCTAGCTCTGTTCCCATCACTCAGCGAGGAACCTCGTCTCCGGTCACACACAGGCACTTTTGCCAAAGCCCTGCCCTTTTCCATGTGTGCACAGCGTCCTCCCGGCCTAGGGCACGCTCAGCCTGGGCCGCCCTCCACCGAACGTCTTCCTGCAGCTCGGCCACAGAGCGCAGGACCGATCTTCTCTGGGAGGCACCCTGGACTGCTGGTGCATGTCCCGCTCCTGGCTCCCAAGGACACTGGGTCAGCTGAGCAGATAAATGAGACTGCGGTAGCATGGACATCTGCCTTCCTGCAGCACATACCCCACCACACCCCAGACCGTGTCCCCAGAAGCACAGGGGCGGTGAGGTGGGGAGATACCCATTCCCTGCGCCGGTCTCTCTACCCGGCATTGGCTGGGCAGCTTAGCCAAGCCTGTGGGACCCGTGAACTGAATGAACGCCCTGACCATCTGTCTCCTCGAGCTCTGTGGATCCATCCGATCAGACTTTTCTCCAATCCCTCCTCCACTTAGAACTCTATCCCCAAACAAACCCTCGACAGTGGAAAGTCAAAGTCCTACCCCTCCCCCCCAAGCCATGTGGATGGACCCAGCCAAGGGCTGGCGGCTTCCAGTCACCTGAACTGCCTTGGACGGCTGGCTTCCTGTATTGTCCAAATGACCCAGTGGGCGACTATAAATGCCTTTATCAGGCTGCTGCCTTTCGGGCAAGGTCAGCACAACTGGTTGAACAAGATTGCAGCAGAGATACGCTGCTGTACCTTCAGGAAGGGACGAGCTCGTCAGGCTGGGACTGGCAGACCCACAAATGACTTACATGTTTGTGTTCTGAGCACGTACCCAAGCGCAAACCTGCAGGGCACAGGACAGGGCACCAGACACAGAACAGGCAGAGCTGACAGTCATGGTTCCCTGCACGAACGCTCTTTCTCTCGGAAGGGAAGTAGGGACCAGTTTGTGGCCAAATTCCTCAAAGACATGTATGAACGTTCTAGGGGAAAACTGCTGGTGAGCTCTGTGCTCCCACCAGCGCCTTCTTCAACCACTCATTTGCCCCAGCATCCCTGCCCTGTCACCCACGGGAAGAAGAGCACAGTTCCGGAACCACCACTGGTATCGGTGGGGGTCACGGAAGTGCCCTGGATGAATCACTGCCTCGTTCTCTGCTCAGTCCTCTGCAGAAAGGGGAGTGACAGCAGTTAAGTGCGGGCCACCAGCTTGCAGACCTAACTAAGGCACACCGCAGCTCACAAGAGCGCTGAGCGCACGGTAAAGGCTCACGAGAGACACTGTGGCTGCGCAAGGAAACCACTGAGAGCCTAAAGAACGGCACTGGTGATCAGGAGGGCGTAGAAATGGCTCTGAAGGATTTAGGACTAAGTAAGCACTTGCATGGTTTGGGGCTGGGGCCGAGGGTGAGGAAGAGAAGGTTGGAAGGGAAGTCTGAGTGTGTGGCGTGCATGGCTCACAGGGACGCTGCCGAAGACCAGGTCAGACAGAGAATTCTGGGCTCCACGCTAGACACAGTGTGCCGGTGGGGCAGGGCTGACCGATGGTCACTGGGATGAACGCAAGAGAGAGCAGAGGGCAGTCCACGGGGGTCAGAGAGTCCTTGAAGCGAGAGCATTCACTGCAGCCTGGGCTCACGAGCCATCGCCAAGAGAGAGGCGTGCAAGGCGAGTGCTTATGCCCTGTCAGCGTCACCAAACTACAGATGCCCACCCCTGTTGCTTCCCCAGAATATTTGACGTTGATCAGGAGTCTGGCCCGGCTACCTTGCAGAATGACCTTGCAGTTTGTATTTGTCTGGTTGTATTCACGTAGCATCCCCTCACTTGTTCTTTGACCTTCCCAAACGAGAAAGTGCTCATAGACACTCAACTGGTGACCACCCAACTGGTGACCACCCAACTGTGAGACAGGTGAGCTGTTCTGGCAGTTGAGGACAGCACATCCTCTACCATGGCACTCGGGCCCTGTCCGGGCACCATCATGGTCCCCACACTGACTCCAATGGTCTTGGCTTCCATTGGTGACTCCTGTCCAAACCACTCATGGTGGGGACTGTGAAATGCTGATTTCCCTAATTCAACCATGCTTTCCATATTTATTGAGTGCATTCTTCAAAAGAGCTGTCTTCCTCCCTACCTCCTCTGTCTTGAGAGGATTATGACATTTCCTTTTTTTTTTTTTAGAGTATTACAATGTATTTTTTTTTTTTATCGTTTATTTATTATTGAGAGACACAGCATGAGCATGGGAGGGGCAGAGAGAGGAGGAGACACAGGATGCGAAGCAGGCTCCAGGCTCTGAGCTGTCAGCACAGAGTCTGACACGGGGCTCGAACCCACAAACCGCGAGATCATGACCCAAGCTGAAGCTGGACGCTTCACCGACTAAGCCGCCCAGGCACTCCTAGAGTATTACGATCTATCGTAGTCATTACTCTCTGGATTTCGTGTCACGCTGCATTTTGCTACTGGGACCCATCCCTGCATTCTGGCTTAAGACTCATGAATCCTGCTTTGTGGGCTGGAGAAGCGGCGTAAACTGGGCAGAACGCACAACTATATCCGCACAGACCCACCTCCGTAGGAAGTACTAAGTTAGCGCTTCCAGTGTGTACAAAGTGCAGCAACTGTATTTGCTGTCCCATCACTCTTGGGTTTCCAAGGAGTCTGAATGCACAGGTCTGAACGCACTTAGATGAAATCCCCTGAAGCCACTCAGAGATCACAGCAAGTGGTCCGGAAGAGGTGGAAATCAACGCACTACAGTGGACAGGCTGCAGACACAGCCACCCAAGCACACCTATCGTTGGTTCCCGCAAGCACCCTCTTTTCCGAGTGTGTGCCAACATGGCCTCGGCGTCCCCTGTAACCCCGGCCCACCTTTCTGCCTAATGGTTCCGGTCTTGAAGACACAGGGACACTATGACCACCACCTACACCTGGGCTCTCAGGCTTGAGACCTCCCACCAAAACACCCCGTGTGGCACCAAGGAGGATAAGAGTGAGTTCCACACGTCTTTCGAGGACGAGACTTCTCACGACCAGGGACTAGGGCAACAGAACTGACCACGTGCATCTTCTCCCCAGAAAAGCAACAGGAGCTCTGCGTGTGCTTGCCACAAATGGCTGAGTGCAGCTGACCGCTAAGCATAATTCGTAGGTCGTGGGAAACAGAGGGACAGGTAAGGAGACAGCAGGCGCAGACAACCAGACAAACCCAGAACGTAGAACATTGCATAACGTAACCGGCCTTCCCAAAGTCACCATCATGGGGGAAAACAAAGGATGCGATTGGAGGAAGGGGTGAAGCTTTCTGATTTACAGCAGGATAAAGGGGCATAAAACTACCATGTGGAACCCAGCTTGGAAAACACTAGAGGATTCTCAGCTGGACCGTCGTCCCCTCTATGTTCTAATACAATCATTACTGGGAAGTCTTTTTTTTTTTTTTTTTTTTTTCTAAACACAAACTGTCTGCTTGATAAAAATACTCTGTCCTGCTTCAGAAAACATGTTTATTGCTCTCGTATTTCTTCCCCTGGTCTGGAATGTCTGTTTTTCTTCTTTGCTCCTTCCTGCACCTGACATAAATTCTCCAGGTGACTTCAGTTGAAAGTACTTTCTGTCTCTACCATGCCCTTGCCATGCTTAGTAGCCAGTGATGCACAGAGTCTACTCGCCACGTTTTATGTCCCATCGGGACGCTGAGACTAAGAGTCGGGGCTTGCCTGAATCCCACACAGCACCTGGCACCAGACAAGGATGGGAATGTGAGCAGACAAGGATGAGTGGATGCACGGGTCCACCACGGGGAGTGCTGAGATTAAGTACAACTAAATAAAAGGGACGATTCAGCTCCTCGGTGAACTAGCTACATTTGAGGCCCCTGGGTACCACGTGTGCTTCCTGTTCGCAGGGCAGACATACAACATTCCCAGGTGACAGGCAGCTGGTGACAGCTTCATGGACCGTGCTGGTCTAGGGAGGAGAGATGTGCAAAGTTCTCATCAAGGACACTCCGCTTTTCCTACAGATAAGGGGGGAGGACGGGATCTCAGGACATGAGAGGGAGGGAAGCCTGATGCTTATTTTGACTCTTGCCCCCAACGTCTCACAGAAGCTCACATGTGCAAACCACGATTTTGCTCTTGTTCTGATTCTGGGTACAGACAGGACAGTCTACGGCCGCTTGCACAAGGTTTGGTTGGCTCCTGCGTCTCTCCCTGACCAGCCACGTCATGTGTGAGATTTTCCAGTACAGCATCACTGATCACAAAGGGGCGTATGCCATGACCTCGCTCCTAGACCCAGCAGCAAAGGAGAATCAAAGGCCGCCCACGGCCCAACCCAGGACCACCAGCAATGCCAACGAAACCGCCCTGCAGGCAGGGGTGTGAGGACGCGACCACCCTCCGCCCACACAGGGGCCCTCTCCGCACAGACACTCTGCCCACTGAGACTTAGCTACTGACTACAGACGTCACGGGGAATTCTGGGTGTGAGGGAGCCAGAGCACAGGGAAGGTGATGTACCTACCCGAGGCTCAGAACATATGCCAAGAGGCACTAGAATAGCTGTCCACCTCTACAGAGCGGGGGGGGGGGGGGGGGGGGGGGGCGGGGAGAGAAAGCTTCTTAAGACAGGACGTGTTACGATTATTACGTTTTCAACAAAACTCTCCATACACGTCCTGAGGGCAACTTTAACCAGAGACATCTGCACCAAACAGCCAAGATTGCCCCCACCTATTTTAACACAATTACGTGAAAGTTCTCACAAATCAAATGCTCTAATTATTAGCCACAGGTACTCATGCAGACTTGATGTAGGAAACTCATTTTCAAATGCAATCCACTGTGGTAGAACGCTTTTCTATTTTCCAGTTACGGGCTGTGTCTCAACGCTTTTTAAAATGCCTCCTCCCTAGGTGTGACCAGGCATCTTTGTAATGAGTGCTTTGAGGACACTTCTTGGGGGCATCATTTCCCTCGCTGTTTTACATGGCATTAAAAAACCAGGGACGCTGACTGGTACGTAAATCACGGGAATTTAAAAAGAAAAGAATCAGAGTGAAGGGCAAATCATCAGAAAGACAAAAGGGGCCAAAATATCGCCCAACACACTGCTTTTCCAGAAGAAAGAAGGAAAAGAGCAGAAACGGCTTTGTGACAAAGTGTGAGTGCTGTCCTCCCTCGATGATGAGAGTCTGTGAAGCCGCAAACACACAGTGAGAAGGCAAGGACAGGGCAGGGCCCAGCCGCACTCACAGGGATTTGCTCAATGTTTCCGTCCTACCGCCAGCTGGACAAAAGTCTGTTATCAGCAGGATTCTGCAATCTGGGTCTCAAGCCCTTCTCAATTATTCTAGAAAGAGGAGCAGCTGTGGTGGGCGACCAACGACCACCTCTAAGCACAAATTTTAGGTGGACGCGTTTGACCACTAACACCAGGCACAAACTTGAGGAGGACGCAGTTCAGATCTACTAGAAAGTGTCACCGATGGGGACAGTTTAGCAGCATCGGCCCATACTTGGTTTGCTTTGTTAGCAATGGCCAGTTTTCTCCAACATGGTCTAGAGTCCACTCTTCCTAAAGGGTCCTTCCCCAGACCCCCGGCAGCATCTTATTCCAAAGTGAGAAACTCAGAGTCTGCGCTGCCTTGGGCGTGGGCTCTCCTCAGCTGCAAGGCCTTGGACTGCCCTCCGAACTTCAGCTGACTTCTCTGCAAGGACGGAAGGAACCCAAGTTTCACCTAGCAAGGAGAGCTAAAGCCTGAGCACGTGCGGTCAGCTCCCAGGGGAGCAGGGCAGAAAGAATGTGAACGTACCAGAGCACGGCTGCCCCCACACCCAGCACGAGACCCCAGGGCACACAGCCAAGGGGGGGGAGGGGTTCCAAAATGTAGAGCATGCATGCGATGATTATCTCCAGCCAATGGGGATGCGTGTGCGTAGGGAGGCATCTTGACAATGCTTCGTTCGGCCCTGCCTTCCTGAGGAAGTGTCACAACCCTGGTAGTGTCCAGATGGTAGGGCACCACTGAGAAAAGAAGCTCCGATCTCCACTTAAAAAAAATCTCATACATGTTACGCAGGTCAGTTGGTCATGTGTGTTTTAGCGTTGCTGTGGGACGTCTTATGTAGGTCCTATTTCTATGAGCACTGCTCTGCACAGCAAACTTCCTGTTTGCTAAAAATGACAGGCTCCCCCCCCCCCCCCCCCCCCCCCCCCCCCCCCCCCCCCCCCCCTCCCCCGACAAAAAAAACCCCCCCCCCCCCCCCCCCCCCCGCCCCACTTTGCTCCTAATTTCAGCTTTTTACGAACCGGATAATCTTCCCCATCCAGAAGGCGAGACACCATTGAATACCTGTCATCTTCCTTCGAAATCTTGTCGTGGTTGATAAACAATTTCAGTCCCTTCTCCTCTTTCTCTAAATGGCATTTGAGAGACAAAATTATTACCTAGATCATAGTTGATTATTACCTTGTGTCAACAAAAACAGAATCCAAAAGTGTCGTTTCTATTGCAAAGGACAACAGTGTCATACATTTCAAACGTCCGAAATAGTACCTCGGTGTGGTCAACCTTTCCACAAAAATTTGTTTACTTCCTCATTCTCCTCTGATTAAACAAGCCTCCCCGCGGATATCAGCATTGCCTCCTGAAACTAATTGTTTTGAACCGCATTTCCCTGAGCACAGCAGTACAGGAGGCTAGGCTGACAAATGGAACTTGCAGGGGAAAATTCATTCACCGTGCTAACAAACCTACCGCAAAAGGACTCGTTACAAATGGATAGCACAGTGTGCTGCAAACAGGAGACAGACTGAATGAACTACACCAGCGTAACTGACCAGACCGCACGAGACAGAGCAGTACATTTTGGAAAGCAGTGTCTTATACGAGACATTTTATAAAAAGAATGGAACGAGTGAATTTCTGAGGAGGTTCTGCAAAGCTTTACTTACTACCTCAAAGCAGAGTGAAATCTGAAAGAAGGGGCAGACACTAAGAGGGAAAAAAACCCAAAAAGGGCCATGTCTTATCTTCCCAAAGGACACTAATCCTTGCTTCTCTGACCAATTCGAAGGCTTGGATGACAGTTGCAAAGGGCAAACCATTTCGCCTGGTGTAACTGGCAAGTGGAGACCCCTGCTCATAACTGCTCCTGCAGGTCCCGTGACAGAAGCCACATTCCTGGCTTCAGGGAGCAGCTACGTTTGCATCGGGAGTCGGACGTAAGCATGCAACTCATATAGAAGTTTAATAAATCACATTTTAACGAGACCTCTCAGTTTGCATTAATATTCATGAGACTCCCAGAACAGTTCTTTGGGCCTTTCATCAGAGGATAAGGAATTTATTTGACAACGTAAACTTCTTGACCACCTGAGCAGGAAAAGTCCTGTCTACCAACGATACTTATGAATCCCAGAAGGTTTCTGAAATGGAGCCATTTCAGATTTAGGAGCTACATGCACTGTTCTCTGCAATTGGTGACCTCTATGGGGATTTACTTATTTATTTATTTTATACATTTACGGGAATTAATCTGGTTTCAAAGTGCCTGTTTCTATTCTGTGGCTTAAAAAAAAAAAAAAAAAAATCAGTCTTATTACTACTGAATCACCTAGCAATAGGACCAGTGCAGAGGGCGAGGGGGGGTGCGGGGGGGAAGGACGTCATACTCACCGTTTAAGATGAACACATCATTTATATTTAGAATCAGATCGATCTGGAATCATTCCTCAGCTTTGCTCCTTATCCGCTGTGTGACCTTGGGCAAGTGACTTAACCTCTCTGAGTTGTATTGTTTATTAGTGAATGCACATATCCTCCTCTACAGGGTTCTAGGCTAAGAGCCCCTTAATGTATGCACACCTCCACCAGGTCAGCAGCCCACGTAAATTATGCAGGCATTTTTACAGTTTTGTGAGGGCTTCTGGAGGCTATGAGGTCAGAACACAGTAACTTAATACTGTTATGCAACAGGATGTGGAAGCTTTGGGTAGCCCTCAGGACAGTTGTCTCCGCATTTACGCACTGGGTGTTTGTCTTCTCTGAATTCTACCTGAACTTTTCACGGCAGGTGAACTTCCGGATGAGCATGGATTTCTCAGTCGAACCCTAGAGAGAGCACGTTGTAGAAGGATTGATAATCCCTGTGCTTTATCCAACTTTCAGGCCCTGGGGCTCAAAAGCAAGGTGGGGTGGAGTTCTTGCACAGCCAAGCCCCTCCCCAAGTGATGTCGGAGCCGCAGGTCACTCCGGGCAGCCAGGCCACTTAAGAGGACTCGTCCGCCTCCGCAGTCCTGGCATTTGAGGCTGGATAATGTGTCGTGGCGTGGGGCGCTCCGGTGCACCGCGGGAGCCCCAACAGCACGCCCGGCCTGTAGCCCCCCCGATTCTAGCAACATCCCCCTCTACCTAGGTGCCCCCCAACGCCTCCAGACGTTCCGGCTTGAGGACCCCTGCCCCGTGGGATGCTACAAGCAAGGTGCGTGCACCTCGGCGCCCACGCCGACGGCCCCCGGGAGCAGGCCGGCAGGGACCCGCCAGGCCGGTGCGCACGTGGGGAAATTGAGGCAGGGCGGCGCTCCCGGCAAGCACAGCGGGAAGGACCCTTCACTCCCGCGCGGTGGTCTCCGAGCGCCGCCCCCACGCGCGCCGCCCCCCCCCCCCGCACACGCACTCCATCCCCACGCGAGGCGCGGCCACCGGAAGTAGTGCCCCGGGCGGCGTCGACACTGCAGCCCCGCGCGCGGCCGGCCTGACATGGCCCCGGCGCTCCCGCCGCCGCTGCCCGCCTGGGGGTCCCAGACTCGGCCCCGCCGCCGCCCTCGGGCCTGAAAGCCTGCGCCCCCCCCTACCCCCACCGCCCGCGTCCTCCCCGGACAGCCCTCGCGGGTGGCGGCCGCAGGCTACCCACCAAGAAGGAGGCCGTCCATGTCAAAGAGCAGGTGGGTGACGGGCCGCGGCGGGGGTACGGAAGCCGCCATTGTGCCGGCGTCACGGCCAGGTAGGGGCGGAGAAAGGTGCGCGCGCCCGCCGCCCCGCGCCCGCGCGCCCCAGGCCTCCGCGCGAGCCCGGAGCCGCTCTGCGCACGCGCGCCCCGAGCCTCCGAGCCTCCGGGCCCGGAGCCGCTACCGTGCACGCGCGCTCCGAGCCATCCTGCACGTCCCGAGCCTCACTGCGCACGCGCGCCTCTGGCGGTCTCTGGCGAGCCGTCGAGTGCGCGCTCCGAGCCGCGCACGCGCGCTTCCGTCTCTCCTCTGTGTGTCGCGCGCGCGCGCGTCTAAGAGGGTCACCCAGTCTCTGCCGAGGAGCCGGGATGCGGCACGGGCGGGCACGAGTTTGGCCGCATACACCCCCGCAAACGGGGCAGCGCAGCGACTACCTGGCGGTGTGGGGGCAGATGCAGGACGAGATTGGAAAGGGTGGGAGGACGGAGGGAGAGCCTCGAAGGATGGTCCCTGGGGCAGTTGCGGGGAGGGCCGTAGAGGTGCTCAGGCGGGCATCACCGCGAGCCACCCGGTAAACGTGGAGCCAGATGGCCTGGTTGTGCAGCCGTCCGAGCCCTGATTGGTCGTCCAGGGACCCTCGCAGATTTCCCCTTTCTGTTTCGCGCGCCATCCGTCCCCTGGGCCCCGCCTGGCGCATGCGCAATGGCCAGCGGGTCCGCTGGGTCTGCGGTCCCCCTGGCTTCATCACCGACAGAGCTTCCCCAGCTGGTGCCTCCTCCCAAAATCAGCCGAAAACGATCAGAGAGGAAACGGAGGAAGCAAAATTAGGGATGTGCCTTGCCGCCTTCGCCTGCTCACGCTTCACCTGCCTTTGTGGCTCTGAGGTTTTTTGGTTTTTTGTTTTTTTAAACCTTTTGCATTCTTTCTGAATGCAACCTGGAAATAATTTTGTTTTTCTTTTTGGGCACGATCAAAGATACCTTTATGTGTCCGTTTCTGTTTAGTGTTGGTTGGCGTTGCATATGCATATTTAAGCATAAGGATAGGGCCTCTTTAAGGAAGCCGAACTTAGAAAGTTCCAGAGACTGTAAGACCTTAAGAGTGTATTTCTGGTGAAGTGCAAAAAGTCCGGTGTGACTTGCGTGGATTGGGTAAGCAGAGCAAGATGATAGGCTAGGAGTCTCTGTGCATCGCTTTCCTTGGGCATGAAAGATGGATGTTTAAGGAGACACGCGGGTCAAGCAATCCCTTAGTACTAGCAAATAGTATATATTCAGTTAATTCGTGTCTTTTTAGAGCTGTTGCTGTGACAGGTTATGATTTCTTTTTGAGGACAGAGAAGGCAGTTCAATCAGTTAGTGAGGGGACTGTGCTCAGCTGCTGTAACAAAGAGGCTGGGTGGCCTGAACAACACACATATGTTGCCTTAGAGATCTGGAAGCCAGGGGTTGGAGAACAAACAGCCAACAGGGGTCAATGCCTTCGGAGACATTGAGGACAGGATTGTTCCGGGCCTCTCCTTGGCTTGTACGTGGTCTTCTTATGTCTTTATATCATCTCTCTGTGGGTCTGTTTCTGTGTCCAAATTTCCCCTTTGTATGATGATTCCAGCTGTAAGGGATTACCTATCCTAATGACCACGTTTTAATTTGATTATCTATGTAAAGACTCTGCCTTCAAATAAGATGATCTTCTGAGCCTCCTAGGGGTTAGGACTCCAACATTATATGTGTAATATATAGACACACGTGTATACGTCACTGCACTTGCAGAGGGACAGGGAAGTTGCAGAGGGACAGGGAAGAGGGACAGGGAAGAGTCGTGTGGACTTCTCTCCACAGATGTAAAAATGTGATTCAAATAATTTTTTCTTTGAATTTCATATATCTCTTGGATATGACGGAAGATATCCCTTCATTTACAAAAACAAAAGAAAAAAAAAAAAAAACCCAGAAACAGATCCCAAGAACCGTCATGTTTGTGACAAGCTAGATTGGGGGGGGAAAAAAATGAAAACAGGTTCACACCTGAAGTGGTTTCGACGCACGTAACTAAATGCACTTTGATGCTTCTTCTCCTAACAGTCAAGGATAGAAACAGAGCTTCTGGGGAGAGAGAGAGGATGAATTTCCTTTCACAAATTACAATTTATGTTTGCAAAATTGTGTTTTCCCCGTGGGATGATGTCTTACTTTTCCCGACAAGTTTAAAATGCGGCAGACGATCCAATCAACTGTAGTGCGGTGGTGTCCAAAACACATCCACAAGTGATCGTACAGATTGAAAATCAGGATCCTCTCCCACACAATGAACATGCATGCTAAAGCAAAAACGATAGATATATCTCAGCTTATCTCAGCTTCCTCGTCTTGCTGTCTTGCTTATTCTGTCCATGTGTTTGCTCTCTGTGTCGTATCTGGAAAGGCGCTTGTCATCCAAGTCCCGTTTGGAAACCCACCGAGCCCTGCGGTTCACCCTGGGCGGCTCTCGTTTCCTTCCCCGGCTCCAACCCGGTCCCGGGGAGCCTGAGGCTGGTGGATGGTGCCCTTTCTGCAGGTTGCCTGTGCGGGGCCCTGCAGCAGGTGGGGGGGGGGGGGGCCAGGGCTGGGTCTCAAAGAGATGTGTGGAGGGAAGCCTTGAGGCACACTGGAGGTCCCTGTTGGCAGCACTAGCCAAGCCTGTGGAGAGTTTGGAGAGCCCAAGGCGCCCTCTCCCACTGCAAGCTTCCTTGCACGGCTTAACATTCCTTTAGCTGGAGAACTGGCCTGGGAGTGGCTTCAGACATAACGCTGGAGCAGCGAAGGGCGTATATCAAAGTACGCGTATCTTTTCACATATGCGTGTGCAAACATACTTTTGTGCTTTATTATATGTTGTGTGCTTTATATTCTTTATGGATTGGTGCGCATCTGTGCATCAAGTCTATTAAGTTATATGTAGTTTTTTGTATTCAGTAAGATCAAACTCTAAACAGCACACGGTAATAAAAACTTAAGCACCGAAGACCTCCCGAGTGAGTCCTAAGGGTAGTGGACTGTCTCCGTCAGAGACTTATAAATTCTTTGTGGACATTGCAGATGGGAGACCCTTCCTAAGAGGATGCTAGTCTGTTCTGGCCGCTGTAACAAAGTGTCACAGATGGGGGTGCTTAGACAGCAGACATTTGTCCCTCACAGTTCTGGAGGCCCAAAATCAAGATCAGGATGCTGACGGATTGGGTTCCTGCTGACAGCCTGCTTCTTGGTTCATAGGTGGCTGTTTTGTCTCTCTGTCCTCATGTGGGTGGGGGTGGGGGCTCTGGTGCCTATTCTTATAAGCTCAGTAATCCCATCATGGGGGGCTCCATCATGATCTCATCAAAAGCTGATTAATCATTATATTAATATGTCACACGTGTATGTTGTGAAGTCTGTGTATTACTGCATGTGTTTTATACATGGTATATATTTAGTAAATTTAAAAAAATTTTTTTTTAATTTATATTTGAGAGACAGAGATAGAGCATGAGTGGGGGAGGAGCAGAGAGAGAGGGAGACACAGAATTTGAAGCAGGCTCCAGGCTCTGAGCTGTCAGGACAGAGCCCGATGTGGGGCTCGAACTTGTGATCTGTCAGATCATGACCTGAGCCAAAGTCTGACTCTTAAGTGACTGAGCCGCCCAGGCGCCCCTATATTACTTTAGTAAATTAGCAGAACCCAAGAGGGGGTCCTGGGAACCTCGAATCTATAGCAGCTCCGTCAGAGGCTCTGGTGACAACCTCTCCCTGCTAGGGCCATCTAATTTGATGGTAGCAGGAACAGCGTTGGAGACTTCCCTGTGACTTCCCCTGTGAGATCCGATGCTGACTCCAGGTATGTGTGTCAGCATTGGGTTTAACGGCAGGACACCCACCTGGTGTTAGATTTGTGGGAAAACCCACAAATAGGCGTTGGTGTCAGAATCCTGCTCTCCAGTGTCTTCCCTCCAAGTACCGCCCCACTGGAGATTCAGGCTTCATCCTATGAATTTTGGGGGGGAGGAACCCCCAACATCCAGTCCATCGTGGAGTGTTACCATTTCCTTTGCCATCCAGTTATATTCCGGTTTGATAAGTCACGCCCTTGGTTACTTGGCTGGGGACAGATGACTGAACGCGCTGGTTTACGGCTGTAACGATCACCCAGACATGCCTCCGAAGACTGCAAGGCAGCCCTGTGTAGACCTCCACACCACAGCGTGCACGCGGGTTTGTTTTCCCTCCGAGATGGGCGTGAGCCAGATAGCACAGCGAGGGAAGGCTCGCGCATGTTCGAGAAGACTTTCAGGTGGCTTCCCGGGCCCTCGCGTGTGCATAGAGATGCAGTGAAGTAAGTGTAGGAACCGCTCGCCTGCGTACCCCTGGTCCGGAATCGTCCCCCCCCCGTCCATGCTCTGTTGATATCTGGGACAGGGAAAGTTGACGTGGGCCGAATCGTGATTTCCAAAAGTCACGGGGTGAAGTCCCAACCCCCAGCACCTCAGAATGTGGCCGAATTCGGAGACGGAACCACTCGCCTGCATACCTGGGCTTCTAGCCCGTGGTGCTTAGTGATGGCAGACGTAGCAGATGGGCACAATCCTTCTGTGTGGTGGGGGCTGTCCTGTGCGCCGTAGGCTTTTAACAGCATCCCTGGTCTCCTCCCGGTAGATGCCAGCAGCACCTCCCAGTACTCGTGTCTGTCCGTCTGTGTCTGTCTGTCTACCTATCTATGAAGCCGTCCCTCCAGCCGCACATCCATCCACGCATCCACACACACGTATGTGCATGCACATCCTGGCGTCCCGTTCTGGAGTCCAGCCGCGTAGGGAAGCAGGAGGGCAGGTTCCGATGTTCAGAAGTCCTGGCCCGTACGCGCAGTACCTTTGAGCCTAGGTAGACTCCTGTCGACTCCAGGAACTCACGACCCCGTGGGAAGAGCTCGCTGACCGGGATTCGAGAGGGAGAACGCGGAGAACCCGCTCCCTGTACCGCTAAGAAATCTCACGAGTTCATTCTTAGAACAAAAACACGTGCCTGGCCTGGGAGTAGGGAACTGGGGGCCCCTCGCTGGGGAGGCCTTGGGTTTGCTTCTCTCCCTGCTCCCCTGGTTTCTGCATAAGCCAGGCAGCCCTGGACTGAGGCTTGAGCTCCGTGAATGGCTGACCTAGCCGCTCATGGCGTCTTTCCTCTGGGATGTGGTTGGTTGGTTTGTGGAGAGGGCCGTGACTGTTGACCTTCTTGGCCATCAGAGTACAGTCGCAAGGACTCACCTCCGCGAGAGAAGCCAAGCTTCCTCCCGGCACCGGAAGACAACTGAGGTGGCCCACGGCACAGCAGTGTCAGCCTCACGTGGGGTCTGGCCACAAATGCACAACCGGAGGCCCCACCCAGACCTACTGAATCAGCCGGGTGGCCGAGGCCACTGACCCCCACCTGGGGTATGCCGGGCACTGCACTGTGGTATGGGAGCTCCACCTGGTATGAAGATCTCTGCTGGCGATTTTTTTTATGTGAAAGTGTGGGAAACATGCCAGACCTTGTTAGGGTCTATTATCTGCGTGGACGCTGGTGGGTGATCCCCACGGTGGGTGGTCACGTATCCCGGTCAGCTTTCCCAGTGTCTTGGGAGACGACAAGAGGGTGGGATCCGTGCCTTCGACTTATTTTACTTGAATTCAGGTTAATGCAATGTATGTTTTAGGGTTAAATGTATTTACAGGTTATTTATTTCATTTATTTAAATGTTTGTTTACCTTGAGAGACACACCATGCAGATGAGCAGGGGAGGGGCACAGAGAGAGAAGGAGAATTGCAAGCAGGCTCCGCATTGTCAGCACAGAGCCCAACGTGGGGCTTGACCCCATGAACCACAAGGTCATGACCTGAGCCGAAATCAAGACTTGGATTCTTAACTGACCCCCAAGGCGCCCCTATTTATTTCACTTTTAAACCAACCCTCACAAAATGGAAAAAGGGCTTAAAGAAACTTCTATCAGGAAAGTAAAATGCCAGTCCATGTTAATGGCAAGGAAACGTAACTTCCAGCATGAACTTTATAGCACTCATGAATGAGAAAAAAACACACATCGCATTGGTACATAAATAGATGTCACTCATCTAAAATTGTATGTATACAGGGTGCCTGGGTGGCTCAGTCCGTTCGGCATCTGACTTCGGCTCAGGTCACGATCTCATGGTTCGTGCATTCAAGCCTCACGTCAGGCTCTGTGCTGACAGCTCAGGCTGACAGCCTGCTTCAGATTTTGTGTCTTCCTGTCTCTCTGCCCCTCTCCCGCTTGCTCTGTCTCTCTCAAAAATAAATAAAAACATTAAAAAAATAAAATAAGATAAAATTGTATCTTACAGAGAGGATGAATGCTCAAACACTGGGGAGATGGGAAGTGCGTGGTCAAACCCTAGCCTGTTTTTCTCTCTGCCTCGGTGACTGGACACGACCATGGACATCTGAGGGAGGGGCCTGAGGTTCATTGTGCCCCCCTGGTAGGAGCCTCGTTCACCACTGGGATCCATGGCACTACACAAGGTCTCCTGCCCTCCCTCTCTCCCTCTTACCTTCCATCTCTTGTTTTGTTTTGTTTTGTTTTGTTTTGTTTTGAGAGAGAATGCGTGCACACAGATGTACCACACGCACAGTTGCACAAGTGGGGGAGGGTTGGAGAGTTAGAGGGACAGAGGATCCCAAGCAGGCTCTGTGGTGACGGCAGACGGCCCCATATGGGGCTCGAACTCATGAATCGTGAGATTGTGCCCTGAGCTGAATTCAGATGCTTCACAAACTGAGCCCCCCGGGCTCCCCTCATTTTAAATTCTCTCCCTCTTGATTTTTGCCTCTGACTTAATCCTCTGGCAGGGGGCCCTCCCTCCAGGACAGGTTAGGGGTAGGTGTGCCCATGGTGGATGTGCCTAATGATGCAAGAGCAGACACCATTAACTCATTTATATATAAGAATAATTAACTGCTTTCCCAGTGAGGTTGTTGAGATGGTTTATAAAGTAGCGAGCACATCCCAGTCGCTGGGGAGGCCTGGTGGCTTTTACTACACATGTTATGAAACAGCAAGCCAATTTTAACCGCGAATACCCAGTCATTCTTTAATGTGGACCCTGAGCACCTGTCTTGTGTACACATCGCTGAACACTGAGTGGGGCCCCATGCATCTTGTATAAACTGCCGCAGAGGATCAAAGCCTTCCCGACCAGCCAGCAGTGTTATAAGAGCAGTTGGATGCAAGGTGTGTGCTCTCGCAGGTGAGGCTGAGGACAGAGTCTGTCCTTGGGGAGGAGATTCAGCACGGGGGGGCCCCGGGCACCCCTCCTGTGATCTGGGGGGAAGAGACAGAAGGAAGCAAGATGCCAGCATCACCAGGCGGCTCAGTCAGTTAAGTGTCAGGTCAGACTCTTTGTTTTGGCTCAGGTCGTGATTGTCAGGTTCCGTGGGTTCAACCCTCGCATCTGGCTCTGCGCTGGCAGCTCGGAGCCTGCTTGGGATTCTCTGTCTCCTCTCTCTGCCCCTCCTCCGCTTGCACTGTGTCTCTCTCAAAATAAATGGATAAACTTAAAAAAAATAATCTTTTAAGAAAAGTAAATGAGAAGAAACACTATATTTTTTCTTCCCTTGTGCAGTTTATTTTTTAATTTTTTTTTAACGTTTACTTATTTTTGACACAGAGAGAGACAGAGCATGAACGGGGGGAGGGTCAGAGAGAGAGGGAGACACAGAATCTGAAACAGGTTCCAGGCTCTGAGCGGTCAGCACAGAGCCCAATGCGGGGCTCGAACTCACGGACCGCGAGATCATGACCTGAGCCGAAGTCGGATGCTTAACCGACTGAGCCACCCAGGCGCCCCTTCCCTTGTGCAGTTTAGATGCAAATCCGCAAGGGCATTGTTGGGGAGGAAGAATTTTACTCTGCCCTTCGTAGATTCTTCCAGCTGGTCTGAGAGTTAAATTGACATGAGACATATTAACAGGAGAAAATCAAATTTAATTTCGTAGGTACAGGAACACCACGTACGTGAGGGGTTCCAGGTCAGAAAGGTAAAACGAGGTATCTATGCCATCCTGAGCTAAGGAGTGGGATGGTGTCCTCAAAGGAGAAGGCAAATCATGGGGCAGTAAGAACATGTTCAGTAATTAGATGTTTGCCCTGCCACACAGATGGGCACTCAGATAAAATTCATCTCTGATAATAACTCTCATTCTGAGAAAGAGCCCTAGTTTAGATCCTTGTAGGTGGTTATGGGAGGGGTGAAAGCTGCTCTTGAGCCTGCGAGGTCTTGTCTGTCTCCAGCTCTCAACAGTCCATGTGCCAAGCTGACCCACTCTGGGGAGGCTTGCTCGGAACCCCTTCAGCAGCATCAGCAGTGCCTGACTGTGACCTTAGTAAAGTAGCAGCTCTTACCCTAGTCAGCCCCAGAGAAGCAGGTGTCCCCCTTTGCCAAGCTCCACCCTGCTCCTGGACAAACTGCAGTGAAGCAGATGGCAGGTGGGAGCAGACAGCTGGCTGCTGGCCTCCTCCTCTCCCTCCCCAGGCAGACAGGAGCCTGGAGGCGCCTGGGTGGCTCGGTTGGTTGAGCATCTGACTTCGGCTCAGGTCATGATCTCACTGTTTGGTTCATGAGTTCAAGCCGTGCATGGAGCTCTCTGCTGTCAACACAGAGCCTACGTCGGATCTTCTGTCCCCATCTCTCTGCCCCTACCCTGCTCGTACTCGCTCTCTCTCAAAAATAAACATTAAAAAAAAAATTTTTTTTTTTTAAAAAAGAAGACAGGAGCCTGGAATGGGCATGTGCCAAGCCATCCTTGCTAAATCCGTCAGTCACATGTTGTTGAGAAGGACTGTTCCTGGGGTCAGTGGTGGTGTTTTCACTTTTCTTTTTTTTAACACAGTTTTTCCCAAACTCGTCACACACGCACTGTTGAAAAAGGAAGTAATATGTGTTAACTTCCATTAGGTTGGGTCCATCCCAGCACAGTTTTAGAAATGCCAGGCTGCTGTTATGATTACAGTCCAGGAAGACTCCAAAATTCTAACCACAGCTGTCCTGAAGCAATCTTTTAGTATGAGTTTGGGATCTGAGCACGTCAATGGGACACCCAACAGGTTGAGATAGCAGAATAAATCTACATAGTAAAACTGTACAGAATGAGAATCTTAAGTACCTCCCAGAGTGAAGATTCTAACAATCTTAGGAGCAATGGGATGTGTGTGTCTACATACAGACACACACATTTATGGTACGTACATAAATCATCTAGTTGTGTGTGTGTGAGTTTTTTTAAAAGTAATCTCTGTGCCCAGCATGGGGCTTGAACTCATGGCCCCAAGATGAAGAGTTGCATGCTCTCCTGACTGAGCCAGCCAGTTGTGTGTGTGTGTGTGTGTGTGTGTGTGTGTGTGTGTGTGTGTGTGTTTTATTTTGAGACAGAGACAGAGAGCGAGCAGGGGAGGAGCAGAGAGAGAGAAAGAGAGAGAGAGAGAGAGAGAGAGAGAGAGAGAGATTCCCAAGCAGCCTCCATGCTGTCAGCTCAGAGCCCAATGCGGGGCTGGGATTCACAAACCATGAGATCATGACTTGAGCCGAAACCAAGAGTCAGACGTTTAACCAGGTGAGCCATCCAGACACCCCTTAAGAAACTGGAGGAAAGATGTATATAATTTAAATATGTTTAGCTTACATATACGCAGACGCGTATAAGTAATATATGCATTTATGGTTTTTAGAAACTGATGAATAAAATTCATTACGTAGCATTTCAACAGACTTGATTTACACATACACATGCATTGAGTATGTAAATAGATATGTGTGTGGCTTTCAGAAACTTAAGAGGAAAGTTTTTTTTGTATATAATGTGTATGTATGTATACGTAAAATAGCACAGACTTGAGAGTGGTATAATATTTTACAATATTTTGTTCTTTTGTGGCCACACTTCAAATGAATATGTATGTCGGCTGCCACTGTATTTAACATGGAAGGAGTAACACTTAAAAAGAATGTATTTCTGGGGCGCCTGGGTGGCTCAGTCAGTTAAGCATCCGACTTTGGCTCAGGTCATGATCTCATGGTTCGTGAGTTCCAGCCCCACATCGGGCTCTGTGCTGACAGCTCGGAGCCTGGAGCCTGCTTCGGATTCTGTGTCGCCCTCTCTCTCTGCCCCTCCCCCATTTGCTGTCTCCATCCCTCAAATAATGAATAAACGTTCAAAAAAAAAAAAAAAAAACATTTAAAAGGATGTATTTCAGCTCTGTTTCCCAGGGCCATTTCCACTACTCTGCATGAACCTTAGAGGCAATCAGTTCCTGTGAGTCCTTCCTCCTGGACTAGACCACAATGCCATTTTAGGGAAGGTGACATCCAGGACTTAGTTTGGGGTTTAATGATAAAGCTTCAAACCCCGGAATGCGTTCTGCCAAAGAGAAGGTCACGATTCGTGCACAGGGCTAGTGAACACTGAGAAGTACGTGGTAAGGAGAGACCATAAGTTACCAAAAGCGCCTCCTGGAAACCACCCACAAATTCCCCATCTTCCTCCGTTGTTCAGCCCCTGTCCATGTTACACATTCTGTGGGGGGCTTTCCTACATGATTTTTGTGATGGCCCGGTAACATGCATGGTAATCACAAGGAGGGTCTCAAGATGAGGGGTGGTTTAGCGTTTCTGGGCTTTTTGCAGGTGGTGGGTGCCTTGCTGGAGAATAGCTGAGCTCACCCCGAATGAACGCAGAGCTCAACGCACTGAACGCTATGTCACCATCGATAATACAACAGGAAAACTGAACGGTGGATTCTGGGGCCCCAAGGCCTCTCCTCCCCATATGGCTAAGAGGAGAACCCTTCCGTGAGCACCATGTTGCCTGTCCCAGTGGCCCGATTTGCATGGAGATGCTTCTTCCTTGATTCAGGGCCCTCATGACTGAGCTTTGGTCTTTATGCTCAGTCCTGGAGAATGAGTCTTTGCTTGCTGATGCCTGAATGACTGCGTCGTGCCCTAGTTCTGTGGGAGTCGAGAATTTTCCAGCAATGGTCTCTCCACTGGGCTGTTCCTCTGTAGAGAGCCGAGTGAGACGGCATACCCAGTTTTGGGTGAGGGTTCCTCTGTGATGCCTCTGATGGGCAGACCAGTCAGAGCTGGGCCGTTGTCCCTAGTCGGTAACCTTGCCTGGAACATATTCTTCCTGCTGTGTGGAAAAGAGGGCTGGTGCTCAGAGAGGCTGAGTGCTTTCCTGAGGTCACACAGCTATCCGGTGCCAGAGTCAGAACTGAATTCATATCCCCTCGTTCTGAGGGGATATTTATTGTAGTGCTGTACTACATTGAGAGCATTGGTCGAGGGGCAAAGAAGTAAAGTGTCAGGGGAATCTTCGATGGAGGTAGCCATAGTCGGGCCCTGTGGGATCTGGGCCCTGTAGCAGGGAAGGAGAAAGACCCGTGAGAGGTTTGCAGATGCTTGCTCTTTGGGACTTCTGCTTGGGAGGACCTCTTTCGAGGAGGACGAGGAGGGGGCTCCTATAGGAGCAGGCACCACTACCCCTGTCTCAGGAGTTGTGGATGGACAGGAATCGGCTGGGTGGCTCCCAAGAACCCAAGAGGATGCCCTTCAGAGGGAGGGTCCGTCTCCAGTGTGCCACCTGCAGCCATATCTCAAATAGGACCCTTGAGAAGGGACCTTTCTGTCCCTGTGGCCCCACCTTGCCCTGCACACTCCAAGCCACGGGACTGTGGCAGCAGCTGGGGCAGGGTGCTGGGTCATAAATGAGAAAGCCAGCAGCCACCCTCCAGGACCACCAAGACCATGCTTTTGCATGGGGAGGGACTCATGTGGGAATTAAACCTGTAGAGTTTCAGCATTGCCGTAGACATTTCTTGGTGAGCTTTAAAGCATTCAGCGATTGGAAGCATCCCGGGGTGTGCTGGAGTTTTGACCGCTAGCTCGTATGAAACCTCTATCCCATGTGCAAGTTTTATGGAGTCCCCAGGAGACCAGACGTCACCCAGTGACAATGTGTGGGTCGTGCTTATTCACGATAAGATATTGTTTCAGATTTCGGTGCGATATCATCTTGGGTTACCATTAAGAATGGGAACTATGTTAGCACCTGCTGCATTATGTATGAATTCAGTGGGTGCCTACTAGGAGCCAGAGGCACACAAAATAATTACAAATGGGCAATGTTTTATTTATAGAGGTGGGATAATGAGCACAACTACTCAGAGTTCGGCTTTACCTTTTTTCTTCTTGTACACAAAACACGATGAATGATGTGAGGGGAGAAGGCAATCCTGGAAGCTGTTTTTCCTGAGGTTTGGTTTCCCCCAAGATATGGGAGATGAGAGTCCCTGCCCCTTTCGTCAGTGTTGAGGGCACACCTACCTGCTCGCCACCCATGAAGCCTGCTGCCGTCCTTGCTCAGCACCCGAGCCTTGGTGTTGGCGACGGGCATGAATTCCTCGGGGCCCCGCGTGCCGTGTAGGCGGCTGGAACTCACCTAACAGACAGGCTTGGAGGGCCTGTGTGCATCAGGATGTGTACAGAGCATTCAAAACATCACCGTCGCCCGCGTCCCCAGGTCTTACTGCTGGAAGAACACGTCGGCACTTGTCCGCCCCCCTCCCGTAGCTCTGTTTCCTTGTCCCGCACTGACACATGAGGAATGCTGGCTGAACGTCTGGGGTTTCATTTCCCGCCCCCCGCCGCCCCCCGCACCTGCCAGCTGGTCAGTAAGGGTTCCAGGGAAGCATTCAGACCCGATACGTGTTCTGAACGAAGTGAGACCTAGCACGTGAATACTCAGCTGGGGTCAGGAAGGGCAGTCTCCCTCTGATTTATATGTGAAACATGCGGGGTGGGAGGGAAGACAAGTGGAGAGATACGTGCAGTTAAATAACTTTTCTATGATCGGTTCGCCAATCACCCCGCGATGACTGTCTGGCCGTACCTGGGCTGTCTCGTGATTATTCACAGCCCGGGAGCTCTGGGCTGGGTCCTGTCCAGCATGGCTCCTTCAAAAGCTGTGTGAGGTCCTTGGACCGAAGGTACAGTGTCAGAATCTCCTGGCGAGAGAGCACCCTGTGGGGAAGCCTCAGAAGAACTGGTGAGTTGGATTGCTTTTTGATTTTGGTTTTGTTTTGTTTTGGATCTTCTGTGGGAATAATGAAAGTTGGTACACTCTACCTGTTGTGTTACAGTTTTTAAAAAACCTGTAGGACCGCCTGGGAGGCTCAGTCAGTTAAGCGTCTGACTCTTGATTTCGGCTCAGGTCACGGTCTTGAGGTTCATGAGGTCGAGACCCTCATTGGACTCCATGTTTACAGTGCGGAGCCTGCTTGCTATTCTCTGTCTCCTTCTCTCTCTGCTCCTCCCCACCCCACTCCTCTCTCTCTCTCTCTCTCTCTCTCTCTCTCTCTCGCTGCCCCTCTTCCACTCACACCCACTCTCCCCATCACAAAATAAAATTAAAAAAAAAAAACAAAAACCTGTAGAACCACCTACAAGAATTCATCTGTTTTCATTTTCATCTGCCCTGAAACAGGGAGGTCTTTCGGGAGAAGAAACTGATTGCCAAATAGTCTTTCTTTCTTTCTGGATTAAAGTGGTGGTTTGAAAACACACGCTTGATAAAAAGAATAATGGAGAGCCCAGAGGCAAGAAACCCAAGAGGAAATGAGCAAATAAAGAGGTGCATTTTGTGCTGTGCTTAAGTCAGAAGAGAAATTGAATTAACCTTATATATCAAAATATTAGGACCTGTGCTTCTGGGTTAGATAGAATGCGTGTAAATAAGATATATGTGCCATGAAGCACATGCCGTGAAATACTGGTATTCGTGTAAGCTTGCAAGTCATTGCTTTCCTAAAGAGTAAATTTGAGGCATAGTCAAGAGCGGTGCTGACAGCTCAGAGCCTGAAACCTGCTTCCAATTCTGTGTCTCCCTCTCTCTCTGCCCCTCCTCAGCTCACACTCTGTCTCTTTCAAAAATAAATAAATGCTAAAAAAATATATATATTTAAAAAAAAAAGGCTGATTGAAATAAACATTAAAAGTTTCTGGGAAAAACTCTAAAAACTCTTCTCCAGAGCACTCTCTATCTCTATTGTTTTGTTTGTATCTTGTCCTCTCATTAAAATTCCTACCTTGTTTGGAAATTAACCCTGTAAAACTTGGCTGCTGAGTCAACAATCCCTTACCTAGCACCCTTGGGATTCAGGTAATGAAATATGTTGCAATCGTGAAACACAAGTCCAGTCTTACCCGGAGGGTTGTCCACGTGGGAAAACACTCTGTGTAAATACTGCGGGTGCCAATGTCAATAATAATTAAGTGCTTATTACGAGGAGGAAGTGCAGGCCAGAGAGTCACTTTGGGCTCAGTGTAGCGCCTTTGACTTTCCACTCCGGCAGAAAGCATGCAGGTGAGGCAGAGGGGGTCCAGGGTCCTCTGTTCCTCTTAGTGGCTCCAGGACTGGGGGATGTCTCGTCCAGAGACAGACGCAGGACTGGGATGTCCCCTTTTGCAAGTAATGTGTCCACGCCGGGGTTTCTCGGTTGCAGCCCTGGAAGGTTCATTGCCATAGGGACTGACCTGTCTTTGCAGGATGTTTACTCTCTACCCATCAGCATCCTGTTCAGCATGGACAGGTTTTCTCAGCGCCTGGTGTCTTGACTCCTTTGCAAGTGCCCCTGCCACCTTACAGATACACAGCTCTTTGTCCATAACCAACAAGAACAAAGACAAAAGGATGGGAAGCCAGGCTCTTGGGGAAACTTATTTTTGGCAGTTCTGCACCAATGGACGCAGAACCGATGTAAAGTTGAACAGTTTTTATCCCATGGAATGCTGCAAGACTGTTCATATGTGTGTCTGCAGGTTGCCATCCAGAACTTCGGTCAGGCTGTGTTACGTAACACACGATATACTCACCATTATGCTGTCTCATGTGTGTATATGCATTATGTATTGTACTAATCACTTCGCAATATGTATACATAACCAGTCATTATGTTGTTAGATATGGTATGGCAATGATAGCTCAGTAAACCTGGAATACGTCTTTAACAATCAGTAAAACTGGAATACAGATGTCTGTATGTGCCAAAGTTTTACTGAGATACAACTGACATACAACATCCTGGGAGTTTAAGCTGGACGATGTGGCGATTTGTTATTTGACATATCAAATATATTTCCAATGTGATAGTTAAAAAAAATTTTTTTTTAGCATTTGTTTATTTTTGAGAGACAGAGTGTGAGTGGGGGAGGCACTGAGAGAGAGAGAGGGAGACACAGAATCGGAAGCAGGCTCCAGACTCTGAGCTGTCAGCATGGAGCCCGACGCGGGGCTTGAACTCATGGACCGTGAGATCATGACGTGAGCTGAAATCGGCCGCTTATGTGACTGAGCCACCCAGGCACCCCCCAATGTGCTATTTGATATGTCAAATATGTATCCAATGTGATAATTGATAATCAAATATATATCGACATATCATATACTTGATATTTTATATATCGCAAAGTGATCAGTGCAATAAGTTTTGTTAACATCTGTCACCTCACACAGTTGCAGATTTTTCTTTCTTCCCATTATGAAGTGGTCTCATACAACGAGCGTTCTAGAGAAAACAGCAGTGTCCGTTATGAGGGTCAGAGACGGTCCTGGGGACAGCTTAACTTGGAAGCAGTCTGCATACTTTCAATAAATTTGTTTTGATGTTTTAAAAAATTACCTTCTAAAACCCAAAAAGAAATTTTTGAATTCCGAAATACTAACTTGGCCCCAAAGCTTGTGTTTCGAGACAGTATACCTGTGCTTGTCATTGCAAACAGGGAAGAGTTCATGTTGAGCCCGTTGTGACTTTGAACCATCAGATGATGGTTGTACCAGGTGGGTTTTCCCATTTACGGTATCAGACTATGTTCCCATATCCCCTCAGAGGCACCTTCTACCACTAAAAACCTCACGATTTTTCTAAGTTCTGCAAACTTTGCGACAAGGGGAGAATAGTCAGAAACCTCCATTCAGCCAGAAAAGTAGGGCAGAATTTCTGTGTCTTTTGGCCACTGTCCCTGATGAGAAGCAGCTTCTGACCCCTCCTCCCCAGCCCATGCACCTGGGAGGCAAAGAACACTTATTCAAATCTACTGGGGGTCACAATGGCCCAACCTGGGATCCTAAACCAAACGGCATGTCTTGACTTTGGAAAGGCCACCTGTTTGATTCCATTAAGAACAAATACCAGGGCATTTGTGGCTCAGTCGATTAAGCGTCTGACTCTTGATCCCAGGGTCGTAGAATTGAGCCCCATGTTGGCTCAGCATGGAGCCTGCCTGGGATTCTCTCTCTCTTTCTCTCTCTCTCTCTCTCTCTGTCTCTCTCTCTCTCTGTCTCTCTCTGTCTGTCTCTCCCTCTCTCCTTCTCTCTGCCCCTTTCCCCCATTCACACACTCTTTCTCTCTCTAAAATGAAAAAAAAATGTATTAAAAAAGAAGTATTGGGGAGCCTGGGTGGCTCAGTTAAGCATCTGACTCTTGGTTTCGGCTCAGGTCGTGATCTCACAGTTTGTGAGTTCAAGCCCCTCATCAGGCTCTGCACTGACAGCACAGAGCCTGCTTGGGATTCTCTCTCTCACTCCCTCCCTCCCTGTCCCCCCCCCCCCCCCCCCCCCCCCCCATGCCACAAAATAGCTAAACTTAAAATTAGCAGAACGGGGCTTTGACTTAAGCAGACTTCTCCACCTCAACAGGACTCATAGTTCGGGGCAGATCATTCTCTGTTGCCATGCATGGTCTTGTGCATCATCAGATGTTCAGTCGCATCCCTGGCCTGTACCCAGTGGATGCCAGGAACGCAGCCCTCAAGCTGTGACGACCAGAAGTGTCTCCAGACATTGCCAAGTGTCCCCTGGAAGGGAAAGGTACCCCTAGTTGACAAGCAGTGCTTTGCCTGATGCTATACTGTGCGATGAGCCCTATTTTACAGGTGGGAAAAGCAAACCCGTGCTCTATAGATGGCGTCACGGTCAAGAGCTTTTGTGTCCCACTGTATTGTCACATACCCCACGTGTGGCTCATCCAGAGAGCTGTCAGAAGCCTTCTAAGCTGAATCTAATAACTCACATGTTATGGAGAAGCTGAGTCACGATAGTCAGCAAGGTGAACTGATTTCTAGGGGTTTCTACTTCCATTTAGCCCCAGTGACGAATTCGTGAATCGAGAAGGTTACAGTGGTAGCTGTCTAGAGCTGGGCGGATGGCTCCGGAGCTTTTTGGCTGTCAGTGACAAACCCAGTGCCTCATGGCCCATAAATAAACCTCAGCTTTGGTATCTCTTGTAATGTTTTTATTTTTTATTGAGTTGACATTCGTATAGCACACAAATAACCATTGTAAAGGGTGCAATTTGTGCATTCAGCCGCTGCCTCTCTAGTTCTAGAACTTTCTAAATCATTCCTCCAAAACCCTCCTTCCCCTTCTCCTTGGCCCTTGGTAACCACAAACATCCTTTCTGTCTCTGTGTATTTGCTTATTGAGGACATTTCCTTTAAATGGAGTCATACGCTATGTGGCCTTTTGCGGCTGGATTCTTCCCCTCAGCATCGTATTTTCAAGGTTCATCCATATAGTAGCAGGTGTCAGAACTTCATTCCATTTAATGGCTGAATCATATTCTATTTTATGGACAGAAAGGGATTTTCTAGTTGCATGTGTGGGAAGGTCACAGAATCAAAGGAGAAGCTTCAGAATCCAGGACTGGCTGCCTTAAACACAAGCTGAAATTCTTTGTAAGTCTGATGGACGTCAGACCCGTCTCTACGGGTTTGTGCCTTCTGATGGAGGCAAACCCCACTGTATTGAAAATAGTTGCTTTTGGGGGCATCCCGGTGGCTCAGTCGGTTAAGTGTCTGACTTCAGCTCAGGTCATGATCTCACGGCTTGTGGGTTCAAGCCCCGCGTCGGGCTCTGTGCTGACAGCTCAGAGCCTGGAGCCTGCTTCGGATTCTGTGTCTCCCTCTCTCTCTGCCCTTCCCCTGCTTGCACTCTGTCTCTCTCAAAAATAAATAAGCATTTAAAAAAAAATTAAAAGAGAAAACAGTTGCTTTTGCATTCTGGTTAAGTTCTGTGGTGTTAGGAGAATTTTATGTGTAATTGGGGCTGGGTACCGTGGCTGTTATCCTTGGCTGCATTCCAAATTACCACAACTGTAAGGGCTCACAATGCCACCCGTCGATTATCTCACAGTATCTGTAGCTCAGGTGTCTGGACATGGCTTACCTGGGGACTCCGCTCGGAGTGTTACAAGGCTACATCGAAGCGATGGCCACAGTTGTGTTCTCATCTAGAAGAGAGAGGGATCCCCTTCCAGGCTCATTCAAGGTGTGAGCAAATCTTGTAGTTCTTTGTGTTTGTGGGACTTCGGCCCTTAGTCCCCAGGAACCGCCCCTCCCTATTGGCATTTCACACCGTGACTGTTTCATCGAGACCTGCAGGAGAGCGTCTCTTTTGCTAGGAATCTGTTTTCAAGTGCTCACCTGATTAGGCCAAGCCCACCCCTGATAGCGCCCCTTTCGATAAGCACCAAGTCAACTGACTGGGGACCTCAAACACAGGTGCAGCGTCTGTTTACTTTTGCCATATCCTGTTGGTTAGGACATCACAGGTACCCTCACATTCAAGAAGAGAGGATCACACAAAGCGGTGAGTACCAGGGGCTGAAAGCTGGGGAGGCTGTCTTAGAATTCTTCCTGAAAAGGGGCCTTTTTGTGGGCAGAGCTGGGGGCCTAAATACGGTGTAGAACATATGTTGCGTCCCAGGAACCAAACGACCTAGTTCCCTGCACTCATTTGGAGGAAGTGACGTCTGTGCCAAGGTTGTTAGTGTTGGTGCGAATTAGATCGTTGTAGCATCGTTTATTTCCATTTGACGGTAATGAAAGCACGGGGGACCCAACGTAGCTGAGTGGTTCGTGGTGTGCAGCCAGAACCCCCTAGTATTTCTGGCAGTGCTATCCTTATCTTGCTCAAGAACGTATCTGGGGGCTGGTGATGCCTCTAAAAACGTGCAGTGATCAGGACGTGTCGCCCAGCAGGCTTGACGAGGTCTGTGTGGACTGCCCTTGCCTTTCTGTGCATGCAGCGGACCCCACAGCCATCTGCCGGCCACCACCCTTGGTGTGGGGCTCGCCCTGGAGCCCGCGGGCCATGCAGTGGGCAGGCTCACTCACCGATTGGGAATAGTTGTATGCTAGCACCCTGCTTCTTGTCCCTCCTTCTGCCCTTCCCCCGAACGTCTGCTGGGATAGAGGCTCGCGTCCCCACGCCACACCTGGGGGTTGCGGTCCCCACCAGCCGTGGCCCAGAGCCTGCTTGCACTCACACTAGGGGCTGGGCGCTTGGGCATGTCTCAATTTCAGGACGTCACATCACACGATCAGACTTGATAACACAGGCCTGTTTGTTTTAAATAAACTTCTGCTTCAGTGCATCTGTAACACTTTTCCATCGGGGTGAACTTCACACAAAGTACAATCAACCCCTGTAAAGAGGGCAACTCAGAGACATTTCGTGCATTCAACCCCTGCCCCTCTAGTCCTAGAACTTTCTACATTGTTCCTCCCACACCCTCACGCCCCCTCCCCTCAGCCCTTGGGAACCACAAATGTCCTTTCTGTGTCTGTGCGTGCACTTGTCTGGACATTTCCTGTAAGTGCATTCACAGGCTGTGTGAGTGACTTTCTCGCATGGGGCGTGATGCATTCACGCTTCGCCTGTGTGACGGCACACGTCAGTCTTTCATCCCACTGTATGGCTGAATCCTGTTCTAGTTTATGGATACATTGGATGCTGTTTGTCTGTGGACATATGGACGGACACGTGGGCCGCTTCCACCTTTTGGCTGTTGTGAATACTACAGTTCTCCACGCGGATGTACAAGGGGCACGTGGGTGTATAGGTAGCTGTTGGAGACCCTGCTGTGCACGGAGCACGCGGGTGTATAGGTAGCTGTTTGTTTGAGACCCTGCTGTGCACGGGGCACGCGGGTATATAGGTAGCTGTTCGAGACCCTGCTGTGCATGGGGCACGCAGGTGTATAGGTAGCTGTTCGAGACCCTGCTGTGCACGGGGCACGC
>NW_026059697.1:0-39591 GCF_023721935.1 Panthera uncia | reverse complement strand
ACGAGAAACCCTGCCTCTGGCCTAGAGAAAGACACCCAGCCCCACCCCACATCTGAGAGGGGCTCAGCCCATTCCCTGGCCAAAGCCGGGAATTGGGGGGGCCCCAAAGGCAAACAGTGCCAGAAGGGTGGGAGCCTACTGTATCTTGAAGTGCCCTGAGCTTGGCCATGGACCTCTTGACTCCTTGTGAGGCCCTGGCAGGTGCTTTCTTTCTTCCCCTGGCCCTACGCTACCCCCATCAAGCTGGGGATTAGGCTCCTTGAGGCCTAGGGCCCTCTAGGCACTGGTCCTGCAAGAATTCTCAGGAGGCCTGGGAGGAAGACAAGTGACCCACCCAGGAAGGCTGCCTGGAGGAAGTGACCTCAGTCATGAAAGAAGGTGACAGTGATAGTGCTCCTTTGGGGGAAGAGCTCCTCCATCCTGACATGCTGTCCCCAGCCTCATCTGCACTGGGAGATGATCCTGAAGCATAGAGGACCTTCTGGTCCATGGAGTTGCCTTAGAAAAGTTTCTAAAAGCTGTCAACACAAGGTACTCTCATTCCTCAGGCTCCTTCTCTAAGACAGTTACCGTGCCAGACTTGGGGAACTTTGAGAGCTCTCAGCTATCTTCCCGGCCTGGGAGCCTTCAGAGGGCATGGGGTCCACCATCTACTCAGTGATGGCATGTACCCTCTCACAGCCCAACAGGTCTGGGCACTCAGGAGTCCAACTGATCCTTTTGTAGCTCAGCAAATATCTCATGACACCTGTGATGAGCTGGATGAAGCTGGGGACTTGGGGAGGAACAGGACACAACCTCTGGCCTCTAAAAGCTCCCAGTCTGCTGGGGGAACCAGATGGGAAATAGTGGCAATGCATCAGCACATGCCATGCCCGGATGGGGAGAGCGCAGGACTGCACGAGGGCCGGTGGGAGGGTCAGATTTGCCTGAGAAAGGCAGCAACAATGAAAAGTTCCTGGACAGAGGCCCAGAGTAGGGATGTGGGTCACTCATTCATTCATTTGTTCATTCATTCATTTGTCCATCCATTCATGTACCCAGTTGATCCTTTGGTCATTATTTCCTCTGAGACAGAAACTTCTCTGACACTGGCCCAGTGGGTCACTCCTCTCCATCCTCCTCTTCTGCTCTAGACACTGTGTCTGCCTTTCAGAGGCTCCTGGATTTTCTTTGTCCAGCTCCCAACCCATCAAGAAGACTGTGTGAGAGGTGAGGCTGAGGAAGGTTTGAAGACATCTAGGGCCAAGGAACCCAGAGCTGGAGACGGACCAAGCTCACCAAGCCCTTCCCCCATGGCCCCCATCCTTGTTAGTACATCCTTGGGGACAGGGAGCTCACCCCTTCCTCCTTCCCAGGCTTCTCTCTTATGGCATAACTGACTCCCAGTGAGTTTACATCTGCTTCCTTTTGATTACCTCGCTATGCCAGGAGTGGAGGATGAAGAGGCACCAGGTAATTATAATGACCGAGACAGAAGGGTGCCTGGGTGGCTCAGTAGGTTAGGCCTCTGACTCTTGATTTCAGCTCAGGTCACGACCTCACGGTTGGCAAATTTGAGCCCCGTGACCAGCTCTGCGCTGATAGTGCAGGGCCTGCTTGGGACTCTCTCTCCCTCTCTCTCTGACCCTACGCAGCTCACACACTTGTGCTTTTTCTCTCTCTCAAAATAAATAAACATTAAAAAAAAAAATCAGAATGACTGGGACAGCTGTGATGAGGGGGACACTGGTGATATGCTGGGGAGGAAGGCTGTGGCGTCAAGGAGAATGTGGACCACGAAGATTGAGATCACTCTTGACCCTGCCATGTGGATGAGGCAGTTAAAGGTAGGGAATCCAGGAGCCTGTCCTGGCCCCCCTTGGTCTGATGTCTGCCTCCCAGGGCCATCTTCCCCACCACACATTCAGCTTTGCCTCCCTTCCTCTGCCTGCTCTGGTTATTCCCTTCAACCCTCCTTCCCTGACCCCAGACCCTGTGCTAGAGACTGAGAGGTTCCAGGGAGTCAGACTGCAGAGAGCTGATTGTTCACACAAGCCTACCTTCTCTCCCCAACTCCTTCCGTCCTCCTGTCCTTCATCCATCCTCAAACCTAGCCCCTGAGGGATCTAGGGGGGCCTGGGACAATTGGAGGGCGTGTTGGGGGAGGCAGGCTCTGGAGTAGAAGCTGACGGTGAGGGGCCTAGAAGGAGCTAGTTGGGCATACTGAAGGGGAAGGGCCAGCAGGAGGGGGCCGAGCTCATCCGGGAGGTGGAGCGCCCACGGGGTGCGGGCGCCAGGACTGGGCTCAGGTGTATTCTACAGTGCACGTGTCTCCAGTGTGGCTCGGAGGCTGGAGACGCGGCCCTGTTGGAGTAACAACTGCAGCCGGAGTCTGCAAAGAGTGGGGGGGAGGGGGGGAGGAGCAGGGGAGGGGGAGGGGAAAAGGGTAAACAACGGAGAAAGGTGAGAAGAGAGGGGCGGAGGACAGGCCTTTATTCTAGGCTGGGCTCCTGAGCTCCAGGTGGCCTTTGTCTCAAGCCACCCCTCAGTCCCACCTCACCCTCTGCTTCCAGCAAACCGGCTTCTCCCCTTCTTTGGGACCTTCCATGAGGGGGTTCCATTCCCCCCGCCCCCCGACAGAGGGGCAGGAGCCACTGGGAGGCTGTCCTCAGAGGCTGGGCGGGTCTCACCTGAGCAAGGATGATCAAAACAGGATGATCAAAACAGGCACCTTCCATAATATGTACTGACATAGTATGGTGACAGATGGTGACTACACTTATCGGGATGAGCGTTTTGTAATGTATGTAATTGGCAGATCACAATGTTGTGCACCTGAAACTAATGTAATAGTGTATGTTGACTATTCAGCAGTAAAACAAAACAAACCCCTCCCAGGGCTCGCAGGAGGATTAATGATAATGTATGTCCCTGAGTCTCAAAGTGCGGTCCCTGGGCCAACAGCAGCTGCAGCCGCAGCTATAAATGTGTTGGAAATGGAAATACTTGGCATCATCCCAGACGTACTGTATCAGAAACTCTGGGGGCGAGGCCAGCGATCTGTACAATAGCCAGCCCTCCAGGGGATGCTGGTGGGCACAGATGTTTGAGAGCCACTGGTGGCCAGCTCGCAGCAGGTGTTTGAAAAAGATGCCATCCCTTTCCCCAAGTCCGACGCCCCAGTCAAGCCAGGCTCTGACATTTGTGTTATTCCAACTGTGGCCTGGGTCTCTGTCCTGCCTCTTCCTTCTGATCAGGTCTCCCAATGATCACCAAGCCTCTTTTCCCTATTCCCTTGCTCCTGACCCAGCTCAGGCTTGTTAAGGGAGGTCTGGGGGTGCAAGACCTAGCATCCAAGGTGCAGCTCTTCTGTGAGTATTTCAGGCATGAGTGTCTGTTAGAGGCGGTTTCTTGGGCAGGCGGCAGGCATGGGTAGAAGCGGAAGAAGGGAGGAGGGCCTGCCTCTTGTTCTTCCTTGACATCTCTTAACTCTGCAGGGCTGGGCACGCTGTGAGGGCTGTGGGGAGCCGCAGAGTCAGGTTGGGGTGCTGGAGCCCAGGCTGGGGTCTGAGGCCCAGCCAAAGGGGGCTTCCATGCTCTGAACCCCTGGGAGGCTTCCTCTGGGGAGTTCTGTCGGTCACCCTCATATGGCAGCTCGGCTTGTCAGTGCTGGGCACAGAGATGGACAAACTCTTCTTTGCCCTAGAAGGGCCCCATTGTCCAGGAAAATAAGAGACTGTGTATATAGATCACCAAAACAGGGGTCAGGAAGCAGGAGAATGTAGATGGCATCTGCCCTGGCACCCCTGATTTCCCCCATCTTGGGCTGTCTCCCTGGGTCCCTCCCATTCTGTGGGTACCCATCATGGGTCAGGTGCTCTCTCCTGAAGTTCTCAAGGGGGACTGCTTGGAGGTTTTGCAGGAGGAGTGGGTGGGGGCTGGAGTGTGCAGGGGAGAGATGGGAAGAGAAGCCATCTGAGAGGAGAGAAGACTTGGGGTGGGAAAAGATGTTGACCCTCATGGGGCTATGACAGGAGAGCAGCCTGTGACAGAAATGGGCATCAACTAAGGGAGGCATGGAGAGAAGAGAGATCCACTTAGAGAGATTGGGAGAGACAGGGCCTGAGAGAGACACACAGCCCAGAGGGAAAGAAAGAAGGATAGAGGCAAAGAGGGGCTCCAGGGCCCTGGGGATCTTGAAGAACACCCATGCTTCAGAGAAGGGGATACTGAGGCCCACAGAGAGACACCCCCCCCCCCACCAGGCCACACAGGATACCTAGCACAAGCAGAGTTGGATGAGTCAGTCCTTATGGCCAGTCCTAGTAATACAACTTGAGTCTTAGGAGGGACTTGGCCATTGGGTTTGATGCTATTACCTTGTAGGCCACCAAGAGGGGCACTGTGAGGCTTCCTTCCACAGAGGGAGAGGTAGGCTCTAGGTTCCAGGCAGTGGGAAGAGCAATAGAAGGGTCTAAAGTGGTGGGAAAAGACATAGAGACTCATAAAGACGAGAGAGGAGGGCAGCTTGTGACAGTGATGCTGACCCTCAGGATGGGTATCAGTCTCTGCACAAGTAGCACCAGAAGGGCTAAGGCCAAGGTCTCTGGCTTTTACAATCCTAGGCACTAAGAAGGAATCAGAAGTAATTTAGTCTAGACCCTTCCCCTGCTCAAATAAGTATAGAGATGCCGATCTAGCCACATTACTCGCTCCGGAAGAGCCCTGACTCATAACAGACTCCCCTTTCTTGGTACCTGGGTTGGTACCTGCTCCCAGAGCAGCACTGTCTACAGTGCTGACTGGCCCTATCTCCAACCACAGAGTTGCAGGTAGGAAGCCAGCGAAAGCAGGGAGACTCCATCCATCCACCCATCCATCCACAACGTGTTAAACTACAAAACCATAGAACTATATGTGCAGAGCTGGAAGGGCCCATTTTTACTAATGAGAAAGCTGAGACTCAGAAGAAAGGGGCCTGCTAAGGCCACAGAGTTTCTGTAGTCAATCTGGGACAGGACTGGAAATTGCTGCTGTTTTCTACACACCACAAATTCTCCCCTGGGGTCTGGGAAATTGCCTGGTTGTTATGCTGATATTTATATTGGTGTTTGTTCAAAAAAAAAAAAAACTGAGAGGGCCGGAAATGTGACCTCCTTCACTCCACTCTGAGCCTGGGCTCTGTGTGTGTGTGCGTGTGTGTGCATTATATATATGGTTGTGTTTTTATCTATGTGCATGCTTGTTTGTGTGAGGCTGTGTGCATGCGTGTTGGACAGAGGCGTGTGCATTCTCAGCTGCTCCACTGATTCTGTCCTCCCTTCACGGAGGCAGCCACTTTGCTCTCGGAGTCCTTTGCATCATGGGCTTTGGAATTTGAGCTATTTCCTTCCCTGAGTTGATGCAGTGGAGGTGAAGTTGCTTGGAGATCTGGGAAGGATTCAGGGAGGAGGTGGCATTTGAGCAAGCTTGAAGGCCCCCTTGAGAGTCAGGTATGAAAGTGGCCTTCCCAGCACCCCCCCTCCTGGGGCAGGCTGGGCAGGGCTGGGCCAGGAGGCAGATGGACAGAAGGATGCCAGGCAGAGAGCCTCAGGCTTCATCAGCCATGTCTGGTTCCTGCCCACTCTGGCCAAAGACGATGGCCAAGGATGTGAAGCCCCTTTCTGCTGCTGCCCCAACTTTCCTTTCCTGTGCCCCCGTCACCACCATTATCCTGCCCTTAGTCTGAAAAGTCATAGAAAGCTGACCAATCTGAACAAAGGCCAGACAGGCACCCACCAATTCCAGTAAAGGACAGGTCAGGGCATTCCCCAATCCAAGTAAAGGGCAGGTGGAGGTGCCCACCAATTGGAACAAAGGACAGACTATTCTCTCTAAGCCCCCTGGGAAGGGAGCTGGGGGGCGGGTGCAGAGCAGGAGCCAGACCGGGGCTGGACAGGCAGAGACTTGTGCTGTGGACCTTGTGCTGCCTGATGGGCTGGCTGACCACCAATGGGACATTCCTTCTCTTTGAGTCTTGGTTTCCTCATCTGTCAAATGGGAAGACTTAGCTGTCCCAAGATAATGGCTTTGAACAGTTTCTGCCCCCACAGCAGAGCTTGGCCCCACTTCTCCAACTTCTATGGCATATACTTAATCAAACTGCACTGGAGGTCAAGGCCCCTCAGGGCTCAGCTCGACTACCCTCCACCTCCTAATCCCCCCACCTCCAGGCAGGAACAGACCTAAATCAGCACCACCTTCTGGGGTCCTGCCCTGGGAGCCTCAGCCTGAGGAGCCTGGGTTGGCAGACTTAATTTGGGGATTATTTGGGACATGAGCCCTTTCTCCCTTCTTTAGTCTGCAGAATTGACCTCGAAAGGCCACGCTAGCTTACGTGTATATTGTGTGTGCAGCTGTTACTAAGTCCTGGCCCTGTGAACACATAAGGAAGTAGCCGCACCTGTGTGTGTGCCTGGAGGTATCTGAAGGCATGTTGGGTGTTCCTGCAGAGATGTGGAAATCTGTGGCTGTGTGGCCGGGTATAGGTGGTGCTGAGAGTGTGTGAACTGGGATGAGGAGTGCCTAAGGGTTAAAGGACAATTAACCCAATTTGGGGATTATAATGTTTGGAATCAGCAGCTTCTGATGTCCAACAGCAGAAATGGATCTCTGTGACCAAGATGTGTCTTCATTCTTGAGCAGTGGGAGGGATCAGAGGGAGGCTGGGGTTTGGGGACAGCAATGCCAAGTGAGCATTCAGGGAGTGAGTCCATCCCTGCCGCCCATTCGTGGAAACAGGACTGGGTGGCCATGGGAATGAGGGAGAAAACCGAAGCCAAGAACATGCAAGGGTGAAACCTGTAGCTGAAGCCTGGACCCCGGTACAGGACTCCCATCTGTGGCCTCTCTGAAAGATGGGCACTTCGTGCATTCTTTCACACCCTTAGGGATAGGCAGCTTACTTCCTCCTTGTCTCCTGGTGGCTGATGCCTATGTAGCATGGCTCTGCGTAGATAAAAGTCCTTCATCCCATTGGGTCAAGGCCAGCCTCTTTTAAACCTATGGGTCTCCAGGCTGTCCCTGGGGCCACGGAGTCCTGTCCCCTGCTCAGGACAGCCTGACAGATTTGGAGTCAAAGATTGTGACCCATGGGTCTGCTCTGCTGTAGGCTGGGCACCCCCAGACTCTCCAGTCTCAGGCACATGCAAAACTTGGTTTCTAGTTCCCTCCTTACATGGGTCACCTGTGAATGAGTCTCATCTTGTCCTCACTTGGGAGGGACACAATGCGCTGGGGATGATCTAATCAGCCAATAGAGGTGGGAGAACTGTTATCTTCCCTATTTGGGATGACAGATCTTTATTAATATGGCCTGCAGTGTCAGCATTTTAATTTATTACCAGCCACACATACACTATGGGCTCAGACTGAGTTTGTGGTTCACTAAGACCCTCAACCTCGTAACATTTTTATATGAATGGGGGCCAAGCCATGTCGCCTTCCTCCTACAGTTAACTATTTTGCTTTTTGAACACAGACCCAGCCATCCACAGAAAGGAACTTCAAGGGCTTGTGGGGAGGGCATGGCTGAGTGGACGGTATGAGTCATGAGCCTGCCTTGGCCCTGGATCCCCTGTTCCATTACCTTTCTTTTTGATCCCTGTGGCTTGGCCAAGTTAATAGAGTGAGAAGCGTGGACCTTTCTTCTGTTCCGGCTCTCCAAGGACAAGGCCTGTTCCTGGGATGGGAAAGCTGTGAGGCAGTCAAGGCTGACTTCTTCTTCCCCCACTGTCTTGCCAGGGGCTGGCCCAACTGTATTTCTCTCACCTTGTGGGCTCATGCACCCCATGGGCTCTCTCTAGCTCCCAGGATTCAAATTGAGGTTTTATTTGTTTGCTTGTTTTGCTTTGTTTTAATATGGAAGATTGTGCTTTCCCTACTATGCCAGAGTTGTCCTTGGCTAAAGGACAAGAGGCCTGGGAGCTAATCTAAACTTGGCCTCTTGACTCACTGTGAGCATGCTAAGCCCCTGGCCCTTCTCTGAGCCCCCTTTTCCCATCTGTAAGATGAGTGGACCTGGATACTCTAGGGCCATAAGACTTGTTGGATTCTGAGATTTTAAGATCCTGGGATTTAAGTGTCTGAGAGACTTGGGCTCTGGTTTAAGCTGGGACTTTGTCCTCATAGCTGTCTGGGCAGATGGGGCTGCCCTGGCCTGCCTGGAGAAAACCCTCACTGCCCTTTTCTCTCTTCCAGGATGCTTTGCTGAGCCTGGGCTCTGTCATCCACATCGCGGGCTTCCAGCGGGCTGTCAAGGAGGCCCTTTCAGCTGTGCTCCCCAAAGTGGTAGGTGCCTTGCCCCACACTTTCCCCACCTCCCAAATCTTTGCCCAGCTCCTTACTGTGTACCTCACACAGAGTTGAGTAGGAAGAGGCAGGATCCCTGCCCAGAGGATTCTCGCAGGGAAGGGAAGGGTTTGGGTAAGTGTTCTGAGAGGGCATTCTGGAAGAGAAGGGCTGAAGCTAAGTCCCAAAGAATGAACTTACATAGGAATTCTGGAATATCAGAGACAGAAAGGGACTTAGAACTTCATTGGAAAGATCATGTCTCAGACAATGGAAAGGATTCTCCTAGGATAATAGCTAGAACATAGTGGAGTCAAGTGGGCTTTAAAATATATAGCTGGAGGGGTTGAGGGTAGACATGCAGAAGAACTTCCTTGATCCCAGATCCCATTCCAGAGGTGCTAGAATGAGGCTCAGCTTTATTGAGTGAGTCGTGTGAAGTTAAAGTGTCCTGCCTGGAGATAGGAAGCTGGACAAGGTGACCTCTAGAAACCTTTAGGCTTCTCTCTCACCTGCCCCAATACCACGGATGATTGCAGATTAGGGGCAGGTGGAGGGTGGCTGCTTGGGCCCTGGTCCCCTTGGTTGTCTGGGCTCAGAGTGCCTTGGTAAGGGAACTGTGCCCCTCCTGAGCTGCCCCCCAGTCATTCCCCAACCTGGCTCCAGTGGCTACTGCTCACACCTTAGGCTGTAGGACAAGTAAACTTGCCCTGAAGACCTGGAGCAGCACTATCTCAGCTGTCAGCCTAGTGGGGGGAAGGGGAGCACCGTCTGAACCTGCCAAAGGAGCACTAAAGACTTCCAGGAGGAAGAGATGCCTCAACTGGGTCCCACAGCCTGGAATCCTCTCTCCCCTACTCTAGACACCAGCCAGAGTCAGCCTCTGCCAAAACGTGACATCCTCCACCCCCACCTCCACCCCTGCAAGCCTATCATATCTGAATCTACTTGATGGATGAACCACTAGAGGCCCAGAGAGGGAAGGCACCTCACCCAAGGTCACACAGCATGACAGGGACAAAGGGGTATTGGCACCTAAGCATCCCCATTCTCTCTCCTCTGCTCTGCCTTCTCAAACCTTCTAGAAGTTCAGAGCCCTGGAGGAGGGCTAATGAGTGAGCTTTATTGAGTGTGAAATTGGTAGGAAGTGGGTGGTGTGTTTGAGCCCAAAAATAAATCCTCCCAGAGAAGGGTAGGACTGAGGCAACATCTGGCCTGGGGTGGAGAAACATCTGGAAAGGAGGGGGTGGAGAGGTTAGCAGGTCAGCATCTGTAAGGCTGCCCTGGGCCCCTCTGTGGCCATTGAGACTGTCCTGGGAGGGGTAAGAGGAGGTGACTGGCTACATCTTCATAGGCAGGGTGCCTGGTGGTTGTGCCAGTGTAGATGCCCTGTACTGGATTAATTGTATTTCCAAAGCTGGGGGTTTGGGAGACAGCTGTGGTTCAGACAGTTAGGTTCCTGGGACAATGGGACACGTCTACCTCAACTCATCCAAGAGACCTGTATGAGCTAGGGAAGCCCTGACTTTGGGCAGCCCTGCTTTAATTGCATGGAGTGTCTCAGTCCCTCCCCTCCCCCCCCACACACACCCAGGAGGGGTGGGGAGATGGGAGGTGTGATCTGCACCCAGGGAGGGGTGGGTAGGCAAGAGGTCTAGTCTGTCCCCAGGGAGTGGGAGCAGGGATGGGGGGGGGCATCTGACCTGTCCCCAGGAAGTGGGGGGAGATGGGAGGATCTGCACCCAGGGAGAGGTGGGTAGGTGAGAGGTCCGGTCTGCCCCCAGACAGTGGGGGCAGGGATGGGGAGGGGACATCTGGCCTGTCGCCTGGAAGTAGGGGAAGATGGGAGGGTCTGCTCTGCCCCCAGGAAATGGGGTGAGATGGAAGGTCTGGTCTGCTCCCAGAGAATGGGGGCAGGGACTGGAAGGGGTGGGTCTGGTCTGCCCCCCCCCCCAGTGGAGTGGGGGTGGGGGGAAGGGCAGATGGGCGGTCTACTCAGTCCTCAGAGGAGGGAGGGAGATGGAGGTGTCAGCTCAGCCCCCAGGGAGGGGTGGGGCGCTGGGGGAGGGGTCTCCATACTCCTCCTTGGTGAGGAGAGCCTCTGGCACCTGGCTCCCTCATCAGCACCCATTGTGGCAGGCAGCCCCGAATGCAGATGGTGCTGATGTGTCTGAAATGGTTCCCTCCTTCTCTCCAATAAACTCAGCTAATTTTAACCCAGAGGGCTGAGAGTGAGGGGGTGGGAGATAGAGGGACATCCGGAAGTGATGAGGATCTGTCCTCCCAGGCTCCCCACCCCTTGTGTACCCACCTCTCTCTCTGCCCGGGGAAGACTCACTGTGTGACCCTATGTGCCGGGTGGTCTCTTAACCTCTTTGGGCCAAATCCCTCAGGCCCCTCCCAGGCTGCTGCAAGGATTGGAGGACAAGAAGGAGGCTGGATATAGATGAGGAGAGGCCTCCCTCCCACTGATTTCTCCATCCCTAAACTCCCAGCCTAGACCCTTACCCTGGAGGACAAGGGGCCTCCAGTTCTGGCCTGTGACTTGCCCCTGTCACCCTTCTCAGGCCCTATCATCCCCAGCCCATACCACCAATGAACTGGTTCAGGTTCTCTGGAAGCAGGACTGGAACTGGGGCTGGGAGGTGGGGGCAGCCAAAAACAACAAGAGTGGCTGGCAGGACTGTGGACACCCACAGTGGCAGAAGGGCCGTTACTTCAGCTGAGAGGGATTCCACACTTACTGGCACACTTACTACGGGTGGGCCTTCAGCGCCTGGCTCCAGTGTCATCTCCTCCAGAAGCCCTCCCTGGTAGCGCAGCAGAGAGGAGAGACCTGCCTGCCCGCACCAAGAAAACAGCGCTCCTCGGGATACTTACCTGGGCGTGTGCGTACCCCTCGGGGTCTTCTGGACAGCACCGGCCTCTGGGTCTCCCTCCCTCCGCACCCAGAGTGTGCATGGTGGGGCGCTCAGTGAGGCTGGGCTGAATGAGCTGGTTACGGATCCCTCGGGGTGACCAGTCCTGTTTGGAGGGGATGTCGATTTTTCACCCGTGGGGCAGTGGGGTTGCTGTGAGGGCAACCACTTCTGCCAAGACATGGCCTACAACCGAGGCCAAAATGGCTCTGGGCCCTTGGGGAAGGCAGACTGACAAGCTGAAGACTTGACAAGCTTCGAAGAGAGCTTCGATCTCACTCTGGGGAGTGATCACTCCAAAATGCGCACCTGCTCCTCTCTCTCAGGGCTCACAGCAGTCTCCTCCAAATGTTTATAGGCCCTGCTGACCCTAAGACAACCTCCTGTGTCCCCTGCCTCCCCTGTCAGTTCCATAAATGCTCTGTGCTCTTTACACTGCCTGCCTGCTACTTGGCCCAGAAGCCACTCTTTGTGCCTCACCGACTCCCAGAATGTGTTTCATTTTTACTGTAGTTACAGATGTAAGGTCACTTCCTCCGGGAAGTCCTTCTGGCTTGAGTCACAGTGTGTGGTTTCTTGTAGAATTATTTGTGTCTCTGAGGTAGGAGGGACTCTTCCAGGGTGTTCTGAGCCCCTCTTGGCATTTAGCCCTGAGTAGACCACTCAGTTGTTTGCTGAGGCTAGAGTCCCAGCAAACTGAGGTGGGTGGTGGGTGAGATTTGTCTGCACCTTCAGTCCTTTAGACTCTTTCCCCAGCACTTTGGATTTGGGGTGATAGACAAGGAAAGCCTGCAGGGTCACGGGTCACTGCCTGCCCAGAGAACCCCCTCCAAGAGGAGAGGGCGAGGTATAAGTTCATAAGGGACTTTTTCCACCATGGCTACATGTTAGAATCACCTGGGGAGTAAAAACAAACAGATGCTTGATCCCACTCCTAGAGGGTCTGTGACCTTGTCACCCAGATCCATGTCTGGGCTGGGACAGGGCGGCTGGGAGGGCTCTGTATAGGGTCTCATGAGTGCCTTCTGTCCTAGGAGACTGTCTACACCTACCTGCTGGATGGGGAGTCCCGGCTGGTGTGTGAGGACCCCCCCCACGAGCTGCCCCAGGAGGGGAAAGTCCGGTGAGCTATTTTGCACCCCACTGCCTCTAGCACAGTCAAGGATCTCAGGCCTGGGGGACCTTCCAAAGTCATCCAGTCTGATCTCCCCCACCTGACCTTGACCTCAGCTTCCCTGCCAGCTGGGGTTCCTTGGCTGGGTCACTGACACCCCCCAGAGGGGAGAAGCAGTGTCTTTTCTCATGTTGTGTTGGGGCAGTGGACAGCACAGGGAAAGGGCCAACTGGTAGGTTTTCTTCTAGAAACCTGGGGAGCTCTTCTAAATTGCTGCAGCCTCCTCAGAGCCCAGTCTCAGAAGGTCAGGGCTGCAGTTTATCAGTTAGAACCCAGCAGGCTATGAGAACTGCCTGGGAAGTTCTCACAGAATCACAGAATGCTGGACCTGCGGGAGCACACGGTGTCAACCCTGTATGTGAGAGCAGGGAGAAGGAGATCAGAGACAGTGTCCTGCTGTGGGTTCTGAGCCTGACTGCCTGGGTTCAAATCCCAGTTCCCTTTTACTAGCTGTATAGCCTAGGGCAAGGTATTCAACCTCTCTGTGCCTCCGTTTTCTTGTTTGTAAATGGCAATAATAATAGTACTTATCTCATGGGGTTGTTGGGGGTGAATTAAATGAGCTTAACACAGCCCTTAAAACTGAATCCATAAGAAGTGCTAAAGGTCTGGTTTTACTTTTGTTATGATAGAATGTTGGAATCGCTGACTTTAGGAACATCGGGCTCAGTGCTCTGTGGTCCCCTGATACCTCTGAGCCTATTGAATTCAACCTCCTTATCTTCCAGATGGGCAAACATCATGAGACGTGTCCAAGGCCACATACCTGGTGTGAGACAGAGGCAGGCCTGGGACACCGTCTCCTGGCTCCTGGCCATTTGGGAGACAGCGAGGGGAAGTGGAGCTTGTCAGATGAGAAAGTGTTGACAGGCAAGAGTGCTGGTCCAGAGGAAGGCAGGCCACGGAGGGCATGGTCACTGCCTCGTAAGCACTGCAGGGCCATCATGGGCCCAGGGAGCACTAGGCCGGGAGCTGAGGGCCCAGTGGGCACCAGTGGGGGTGTTACTAGAAGAGGAGGGCTTTTCCAACAGGCCAAGCAGTCCAGCAATGTGGCTTTTTCAGGTGGTAGCTGAGACTGGCGAGACGCTCTCCTTTCACAGAAGCCATGGAAAGAATTGCTGTTTAGGGATGCCAGAGGTTCCTGAGGCTAGGGATGTGGGTGGTTTTGAGGCTCCTCCTGGTACTTGGGACCCTGGATTCCTGGATGCTGGCCTCTCTCTAGCCCTTCCCCGTGGAAGGGGCCGGTGCCTCTCCAACAACCCAAGAGCTTTCCCACCTCCTGTTCTCCCATTTGGCTCCCCCATGGTGTGGGTGGTGAGTGACACTCTCCCCTTCAGTTATCTCCTGATAACTCCTCCCTTCAAGGACTGTGTGAACCAAGCCGGCCATGCCTTCTCTGGCTTCTACTGTCCCTTCTGTAAGACTGTAAAATAGGGCTGGAAGGTCTTTGGAATCTTAAGGAAAAAGAATGCTGTAATAATCCCCTTTCTCCTCTGAGCCAGCACACCTACTGCTAAGAACTTTGCTTCATATGAGCTTGCTCCGTCCAAGAAGTTTCCTCAAAGTGGCCCAGGAAGGCCTTCCTGGGAGAGGGTTGCAGGATCATGCGCTCAGAAAGCAGGAGGGGAGCATGATGGGTTTACTCCGCCCCTTCTGAGCCTGCAAACGTTCCCCTTAGGTTTTCTGCTGTGGGGGCAGGGGGTCAGGGGATACTGAAAGAGCTGCTGATGCAAAAGAAGAGAGAAGAGGAGAGGGGGGGGGGGGGAAAGGGAGGGGAGGGGAGAGGATGGGGGGAGGGGAGGGGAAGGGGAAAGGAGAGGGGAAGGGGAAGGGAAGAAGAAAAAGAAATAAAAGGCAATTAAAAGTGAATGTTCCTTGGGGTGCCTGGGGGGCTCAGTCGGTTGAGTGACCGACTCCAGCTCAGGTCACGATCTCACAGTTTGTGGGTTCGAGCCCCACATCGGGCTCTGTGCTGACAGCTCAGAGCCTGGAGCCTGCTTTGGATTCTGTGTCTCCCTCTCTCTCTGCCCCTCCCCCACTCATGCTCTGTCTCTCTCTCTCTCTCTGTCTCAGATATAAATAAACATTAAAAAAATTAAAAAAAAAAAGTGAATGTTCCAATGCAATTGGCCCAGAGTTCAGTGGACATGGGGAGGTGAGTGCCTGCTGGGAGACAGGGCTCAGAAATCAGAGAAGTCAGAGGAGGAGAGGCTGGTAAGGGGCAAGAGGGGTGAGGCAGTACACATCCCAGGGGACACAGAGATCAAAGCTCCTTCAATCTGGTAAGGATGGGGGGTGAAGGTTGAGGTCAGTCCCGTCTTCTGAAATCTGTGCTATGCTTGCCCTCTCCGTGTCTGGTGTTGAGCCCACCCCCTAGACAAGGGCTAAGACTTAGCTCGGTATGTGGAAGAGGGAAGAACACTGGAATGGGAGTCAGATAGGCCTGGATCCTACCCTGGCCCCATTGCTGCCTCCCTGTGTCCACTTCCAAGACTGTTTTCTTATCCCTAAAACAGAGGTAACAGTAGGACCTGTCTTTTGGTGTCATGATGTAATGGATACACAGTGCCCCGTACACAGTCAGAGCTCAGTGGTTGCTGGCTGCCCTCCACCCCCAAGTCTCAATTTCCCCATCTGGGTGACCTTGAGAAAATTACTTCCCTTCTTGCTTCATTCAGTCTTTTTCTATAAAATGGATGGGGCTTGGTACAGGGTCCTTCCAATGGTGACCTTTGCAGTTCTGGCCCCAGCAGCACACTGGGCACCTGCCTCAGGCTAAGTAAGGCTGAGGCAGATGCCCAGTGGAGGGGGCCCTGCTCCAGGAAACCCTGGAGGGCTGGCAGGGCTGGCAAACAGCAGCAGGTGTGAATAGAGTCGGGTCATAAAGACAGATAAGGACCCGGGGGTAAGGGGCAGAGGATGGGCTCAGGGTAGTATGAGGGAGGCAGGGGAGACATCCAAGGGACAATGGGGAGGCCCCTCCTGCCACTGCCCCCTTACCCCTGTGGGCTCGCAGGTGCCCAGTTTCATCCTCACAAAGCGTTTTGGGTTCCCTGCCCCCCTCGTGCTGGCTCATGCCCTCTTGTCCCTAGCAAAGCCCTTCCCTGTGTGGCTCCATCTCAACCGGCCACATTTCCCTAATCTCCCACAGCCCAGCTGGAGGCGCTCTAGGAGGCCCGCTCCATAGTTCCCTGACACTAAGGAAGATCCAATTTCCAGAAAAGGTGTCTGGCCATGACGGCCTCCCTCAGGGATGGGTCTTTCCACAAGAAGAAACACGAGCTGGGAGTCAGGAGACCTGGGATCCAGGGGGGTGTCCTGAGATCGCGCTGGGCCCCTGTCCACTCCTGGGAGACAGTAAGACACTACAATGTCTGAGGGCTGGTCCAGCTCTGAATTCCAAGAACTGGAGGGGAGAACCTCCTGGAAGTCTTCGTCTCTCTCTTGTTGGAGCCCCCTCAACCTCCCAGCCTATTTCAGTCCCCAGCCCTGCCACCTTCCTCTTCTTATTGTGTCTCCTGCCACCTTGAAGCCTCTTGTGACCCAATGCTGAGTGTGGCAGAGTCTGGGGCCTTTCAGCTGCCACGGAGACACCACCCACACCCACCCCAGCTGCTTGTCTCCCTCTGCTACCATTTGGGGGCAACCTTGACACATTCCTTCCTCAGAGCTGACCTGGTCCTTTTTTACCACAGAATCTGTGTTCCTCTGATTTGTCTCAAAGGACACAGGAAATAGTCTCTTCCCATCTCCGGAGTCTCACATTCTGGGAGAGGGGAGGGGAGGGGAGGGTCCAGGTTCTGGGCTGAATCATAATTTGTCCCCTAGAGAGATGAAAGGTCAGAGAGAGATTTAGGCCCTAGGAGGTGGGGTGGGGGGGTGCTCAGTAAAGGGGATGGGGCCTCACCAAAGAAGGGGCTCAGAGGAGTAGAAGAGGGCCTGGGCACTCAGCTCTTTCCAGGCCATTTGACCCTACCAACAGAGAGCCTTTTTCTCCACTCTTGCCACTAAACAAATAATTGTTAAAGGAACAGAACCGTCATAAAGTACACGCCCGTTCCTCTCCTCACTCTGTGCCCATCTGTCTTTATCGCCACTGGGACAGCCATGACCACCCAGGCACCAGGGCTGAGTCATTAGCCTTCAACCTGTACAGCTGGCCCCTGGCGTGAAGTCCCCTCACCCCCACCATCAGCTTGGCAGGTGGAGGTAGGAGGCTGGAGTCGTCAGGAGGGGAGATGAGGCAGGGCAGAGGGTCCTAAATTGAGGGAGGAGCCATTGGGGTGTGAGGGTAGACAAACACCCACCCTCATCTGGGTGGAGGAGACTCAGCCTGGGCCCTCCCCTTCCCCTTCCAGTCTGTGGGTGTCTTTAAAACTTCCAGGGGGACAACAGTTCTGGAAGGGTGCAGCAGAGGCAAAGGGCTTGCATGGGAGGTGGGCTGAGGTGATCATGGCCCGGCACAGACCTGCCTGGGACCGCGGGATGTGGCCAGGCCAGGGAAGGCAGGTTGCAGAGCAAGGTGCCAAGGTTAAGGATTTCTGAGGGTTTAACCTCCCGGGAGGCCCCAGTGTTCAGTGAGAGATGTGGGCTCAGTCAAGGTTGATCTGCCCAAGCCCCGCCTCTCCTCTGCTGACCAGGGACCACTGAGACCAGAGGCCCTCCCTTACAAGAGGTTTCCAGTCTCTCAGATTCTCCCTCTGTAGTGAGAGTTTTACCCAGCAGCTAAACTGATGCACCTGAAAGCAAACCTGACCTTTACTTTCCCCAACTCAAGTCCTTCCTGGTGCTCCCACTGCCCTCAGGATCATGCCCAGCTCCTCAGGGCTCTCTCCAGCCTCGCTCCAAGCCGCCCAGACACACTAACCTTCTTGCAGTTGGGCCATCCGGCAGACACATGTTCTTTCTTTCCTCTGAGCCTCTACACATGCAGTTCCATCTGCTTGCACATCCCTTCCTGCCTGCCTTGACCCAACTCAGCATCACCTCCTCCAGGAAGCCTTCTCTGATACTAATTCCATGGGGAACAGTTGTGAGAGATGCATGGGAGGTGATTCACTCATTGAATGGGGGAAGTGAGGAAGAGGGAGGTAGCTGGGACAGTTTGTGGACAAGCCACAAGGTACCCAGGGGATGGTTGTGCCACTTTTTGGTGGTGGAGAGAATAAACTCAGGTTGGGACTGGGTGCCTTTGACAACCTCGGGACATCCAGGGCAGGCTTCCAGGAGGACTTTGGGTATCTGGGGTCTGGAGCTCATAGAGTTGGGGCTGGAGAGTTATGGAGCCATGAGCACAGAGGAGGGAGTTTTGTGCAGAAAAGAAGAAAGGCTTCATCAGGTTCCTGGGGTGTGGGGTAGAGGGCAAAGCCAAGGCAGCCAGCCCCTGGTTGGGGCAGGGTTGGGGGAAGAGGGGTGTCAGGGGTCAGAGAGATGAAACTACAGCCTTTACTGACCAGCAACGGAGGGACCAGCGCCACCTTGTGGTTGCCTAGTAACCAGACGGTTCGAGGCCAAGTGGCTGGGTGGGTTCGACAACAGGGGATTGACTGAGGGTCACCTGCCTCCAGGTGGCCTGGCCCCTGCCTCCATGAAGACCCCGCCTTTATCAATTTAGTCTCCAGGACCATGGCTGCATTGCCCTCCTGCCACCCTAGATTCCTATTCCTTCCTGGGGTGATTGGCACAGTTGGACAGGGCAGAGCTGGGGCCTAGCACTCCCGGAGCCTAATAGCCCAGCGTGTGAGGGCTAGAAGGTGGGACACACCACTGGGTCTTGTAGATTTTGAACCAAGAGGCCAGGAGTGAATGGATCCAGTTCAGAATGTGGCGTGAACTTTACCAAGAAGCTCAACCTCTTAGTCCTCAATTTCTCTAGAGGCCGTGACCTCCTAATCAGGAGGCTTGTAGGCCACCTCCTCTCTTTTCCTCATCTGGCCTTTGCTTGGCTCCCCTTAGTGACCCCACATGCACACACTGGAGTCCCAGCCCCCCAAGGCTTCTCTTCTCTTCAGGCCAGGCAGTTCCTACAAACACAATTAAGTGGAGGCAGCGTGAGGGATGAGGAACCCAGGACAATTAATCCTCAGGGAGTGACAGTTGGTGAAAAATCAGGCACTTAATTCAGCAGGAAGAGCTAGAGGCGGGTTGTGGGGGTAGGGTGGTATGTGTAGTGAGGGCAGAGAGAGACTCATTCTTCCTACATCACCTACCCCCACCCGCTGCCCCTCCATCACACCTACACCCATTCATACCAATCCCGTTGGAAACTCACATCCCCTCAGGTCTTTAGGAAGGTTCAAACACACCAGCCAGTTAGGAGTATGGGCTCTGGTGCCAATTGCCTGGGTTCAAATCCTGACTCTACCACTTATTAACCATGGGATCTTGGATAGGTTCCTAACTCCCAGTGCCTTAGTGTCTCTGCCTGAAAATGGAAATGATGATAATATTTAATTGATAGGATTGTTGGGAATTCTAAGTCAATCTCTATGAGTTGCTTGGATGGTGCATGGCACGTAGGGAATGGAGGGTACTTTAGTTACGACGATTACCTCTGGAGTCCTCCCTCCTGTGCTTAGTGCTGAAAGTTGCTCTAGAATGTTCCCCCCCCTTCTTTTAATTAAAGTATGGTTGACATGCAGTGTAACACTAGTTTCAGGTGTATAGAATGGCTTTCCTGAGGATTGAGTTGGTTAGGGTTCTCCTCTTCCCCACACTCTTTCTCCCTGGGAGGCTCAGAGAGGTAGGCCACTTGCCCAAGGTTAAGTAGTGGCCACAGCAGGATTTAAAAGAGGCAGCCTTTTAAAGTAAAGCTCTGAGCCCTTGCTTTACTTGCCCTGGGGGACCTGCACGGGGCCCCAGGGTACTTTCACATACCCACCAGCAAAGAGGCACCAGAGGCCAGACTGTGGCTGCCTGCCTCTTCCACATGACAGGTCAGGGTTCCTATCTCTTTTATTTGTGTCCTCCTCATGTCCGCCCTATGGCCGGTCAGCTTGTCTAGATCCTTGCAGATGTGCAGAGTCCAGCCTGCTGTGTATCCCCAGGTTGGGGCCTGCACCTTTTTGATCCAGGGACTGAGAGGTAGGATCACATACATCCTCTTTTCAGAGAGGCTGTGATCTCCCGGAAGCGGTTGGGCTGCAATGGACTGGGCCCCTCGGACCTGCCGGGGAAGCCGTTGGCCAGACTGATGGCCCCACTGGCTCCTGATACCCAAGGTAAGGACTGGGAACTGGGCAGGGGCAGGGAGGGACCGTGCCCCTGCTCCCCAGATCCCATCTGTCTTCTATCCCTGTCTTCATCTCTCTGTCTCCTTTTTCCTCTTGCTCTGTGTCTTCGGCAATCCCCTCATCTAATTCTCTCTCTATTGTGCTACTAACTTCTCTGAGCCTCGATTTTCTGATCTATAAAATGGGGATGAGAGAACCTACCTTGAGGGGGTGTTTTGAGGAGGAGCAAATGAGATAACGCATGTTAAAGGCCGGGCACATACTAGGGCTCAGTGGCCAGTGGCCGCAGTGGTCACGTGCTTGTGTCTCATGCTAGATGGGCTGTGTTGTTGTCATGCTTTCTCTGTCACTGTCTCTATTTTTCTTTCTCTTCCTCTCCACACCCCCTGTCCGCCATGTCTCTCTGCCTCGTGTCTCAGTCTCTCTAGGTCTGTGTCCTCTGTCTCGATGTGGAAAGTGCACAAGACTGGGAGTCAGGAGACCTGACTTGCTGTGTGATCTTGGGCAAGTCACTTCCCCTTTCTGGACCTCAGTTTCCCAATCTGTAAAATAGGGGTGCTCAGCCTTACCTGCCTCCTGCTCTCTCAGGGTTGCTGGGGGTGGTCACAGGAGAGTTGTAACATGAGGGGGCTTCCTTCCATGCAGGGGACATTGCTGTGGTTGTTCTGTTGCCGCCTCAGGACCCCCCATCTCTCTGGGTCTCTGGGTCTTTCTGTGTCTCTGTCCCGGCCTCTCTGTCTGTGTCTTTGTCTCCCCCACCCTGGGGCTTGGCTCCATATCTCTGAGCCTCATTGGCCCCACAGGACCACCTCATTGCCCTCTCCCCCTCAGTGCTGGTCATGCCGCTGGTGGACAAGGAGGCTGGGGCTGTGGCAGCCGTCATCTTGGTAAGAACAGTGTGGGGTGGGATGGGGGAGTGGAGACCAAGGGAGGGATAGCGGATGGAGCCTGTCTAGGGTGTGTGTGTGTGTGTGTGTGTGTGTGTGTGTTACAGCAAGCTGGGCTGGAGTTGAGGAAATGGGGTCTAGGAGGAGTCTGGCTTCTCCCACACCCCAGCACTCTGCCCTACCTTGAATGGGCAGGACGCAGTCACTGGCCCAGTCAGCAACTTCCAGAGACATGTGCAAGTCCCTTTTGCACTTCTCAGCCCCATGGAGCTGTTGGTGCAACCCTGACCTTACTTCCTCTTTGGCATCCTCCCGGCTGGGTTGGGGGCCAAGAGCTTTGTCCACAGAGGGCCTGAAAGACACTGAGGAATGATGGATGGACATGGCCCTGACAAGTAGAGATAGTATGAGAAGTTCAGTCAGATTCCGGTGGCCAGAGCTCAGGAGCAGGGGCGGGGGAGGCCCACCCGGAGGGTCTGCCTGGGAAGGCATCCAGCCCCATGGCTGACCAGGGCGGGCTTCCTGGAGAGGGAGATGGAGGGGGAAGGGGCTTTTGTGGGAAGTGGGGATGCCCGGCCTGGGCAGGGGGGCGGGGTTGGGGGGGTGCAGTCAGGCAGAGAACCCAGGCCGAGACGCCCCCTGCCCTCTGCTGCCCCCTGGCGGAGCTCATCGGGTTTCTGCTCCACCGGCAGGGTTTGGCTGACCCTGGTGGGGCTGGTTCAGCCTCCCTTTCCTGCTCTCCCATACGGGAGGTGGGCATTCAAAATCATTGTCCTGTCCTAGAAACCGAGGTTTAGCCCCCCCAATTCGCCACTATTGGGGGTCCGCTTCCACCGCACCACCTCAATAAGGCACAGACTAGGGGGCGTGGGCAGATGAAGAGTGGGTCATCCTGAGCCCGTGGGACTCCTCCAGAGCTCATTAAAACGGAATTAAAGGTTTCTGAGGCGCCTGACCTTTCCTGAGCTACTGGCGGGGGAGGGCGGTGGGAGTGGGGGGGCGGCCGCGGTGGGGTCAGGAGAGGAGAGGAAGGAAGGAGTGCTTGGCTTGGTCTCCTAGAAGCCCCATCTGCCTGACTGAGGAAGCTGCCGGCCCCTCGGTTTCTCCGGCAAGCTGCTCCCCCACCCCCAGCTTCTGTTCCCGCAGGGGATGGATCTGCTGTTGGCACAGAGTTCTCAGCACCGCTTCCCTCCCTCTTTTGGTCCCAATCTGTGCCAGAGCTGGTGGCTTGGAAGAGGACCAGGGCCAGGGGCAATGTGCAGAGGTGGGCAGCGGGAGGTGGTGGTAATTCGTTCCCCACTTCTGTGGAGGGAGAAGAGTCTGGGGGTCCCTGAGAAGGATCTCCTATGGAGGGGCTGGGTCAGAAGGGCAGCAACTCCAGCAAGAGGAGGACATTTGGAGTTTGCTCATCTTACGGGCAGGAGGATGGCTGCCATGACCACTGCTCACCTTGGCTCAGGTTGAGCTGGGAGTCCAGGCTTCTGCTTTCTCCTGGGGGGGGGGGGAAGGGGAAGGCCAGTGTGTATGTGTGTGTTGTGTGCTGGGGAGGCAGAGGGGCCACATTAAATTTAATTCACCCTAGCAAAAACCCTGCTCTAGGTATCCCAGCTGGGTGTAGGGAGGGTGGCAGAAAGAGGAGTGAGACCCATTTCTGCCTTCTAGAAGCTCAGTCTGGGGGAAGGCAGGTACAGCCTCAGGCTACAACTGGCCAAATGGAATAAATGCTGCCAGCAGGTGCTCCAGGGGTAGAGGCTGGGGCAACAAGGGGTGCCTCGTGGTGGAGGCAGCATTTGAGTGGGGCTTTGGGGAGTAGGGGGGAGGTTGACAGGCAGAGAAGACTAGAAAGGGTATCCTAAGAGGAGGGAACAGCATGAGCCGAGGCAGGGTGGGGAGCAGGGTGGTTGGAAAAAGAGCTCGATCCAGGTGAGGCTGAGGTGTGGAGTGTGTGCTGTTGAGCAAGATGTTACCTGGGGCTTTGGCTGTTAGGAGGAGTTCCTGACAACTGTCTGCCCACCTCCTCAAATACCCTGGGCAGTGAAGAGTTTGTGGTTTTTTTAGGAGCTCTTGACAGGTGTTTAGATTATTCACAGTCCACCTCTACTCCAAGCCTGTGCCTTCCAACTCAGGTAGAAATGAACTTCCCCAGGACACCCCTCTCCCCGACACATACACATCTGATGTGGATCTCACGTCCTTCGAGAGGCAGCCCAGGCAGCCACAGCCCTCCTAACTGCTACCAGATCCTCAGGGCAGAGGGTACAAAGGGTAAAAGGAGTGCCACAAGGCAGATATTTTGGGAGGGCTGACTCACCAGCTACTTCCTCCACAAGCCCCATTCCCCTCTAGGAGTCTTTGTTTGCTCTTGGTATCCATTTACCCGTCCTTCCAGCTGTCCTTCCATCCACCCATCCATGCATCCATCAATGGAAGACATATTTCTTTTTTTTTTTTAATTTTTTTTAATGTTTATTTTATTATTTTTGAGACAGAGAGAGACAGAGCCTGAACGGGGGAGGGGCAGAGAGAGAGGGAGACACAGAATCGGAAGCAGGCTCCAGGCTCTGAGCCATCAGCCCAGAGCCTGATGCGGGGCTCGAACTCACGGACCGGACCGCGAGATCGTGACCTGAGCCGAAGTCGGACGCTTAACCGACTGAGCCACCCAGGCGCCCCTGGAAGACATATTTCTTGAGCACCGCCAGGCATTGTGTGCTATAGGTGCTGCAAACAGCAGTGACTGACCCCTGCTTTCACAGACCGTACAGTCTGGAGGGGTTGGGAGACAGACCTCAAACAAGTGAGCGAAATAAGGATAGAATTAGAAATGATGGCGAATGCTAGCAAGGAAACAGGGAGCCCTGCAATATTGGAGCCTGATGGAGAAACGGTCAATGGAGGGCTCTCTGAGGAATATGCCAGCCAGGTGCCGGCTGCCTGGCTGAGTCCTGGGCCTCTGCACCCTGTAGTTCAAGGTGCTTTGATTGCAGATTCTTCGTGTGGAAAGAGTCTTTAGCTCTATTTTTCAGTTCTGGGATAATAAGTCCCAGGAGTGGGCAGCCCTTGGTCTCTAGCATTTGATGTGTGATTTATGCCCATTCTTCTCTTCAGCTGTGCCAGTCACACCAGCTCCTTACGTGAGGATGAGGTGTTCGTGCAATTAGCCATGTTGAACTTCGTGTGGGTGAGGGTTATAGGGGCTGTGCTGGGCTCTCAACCCTCTCCACAGCCCCAGTGCCCACTCCTGAGTGTTCCACTGGACCCCAGACACATTCCCTAACTAACAAGAAAGAGTAGTTTGCAAGTGTGTGTTCCTGTTGGTGAGCAAAAAGCCACGTGTGGATGTTGGTGATTGTGTGTTTGCAAGTGGGGGGCCAGAAGTGTGTGCGTGGCTCTTGGGTGTGTGGACCCAAGTATCCTGTGTACAGGTGCGCATGTGCATGTATGGATGGTGTAGATGCTGTGAGTGTGCGTGTGCGGATGTCTTTGAGTCTGGGACTGTACTCTGTGTGCGCATGTGTGCACACACGCCTGAGTATCTCCATGGCAAAGCGAGTGTATGGGCAGTGCGGAGGGTTTTCATGAGACTGTGTATGTGGGCTTGTGCACATGCTGGGTGGGGATGGGCTGAGGCAGCCCAGGAGCGTGTGCTGGGTGGGTGGGGTCCAGTGGGTGGGGGTGGGCTCTGCGATTCCTTCCTTTTCTCCAGCCCTCCTGAAGCTCTCCTTCAGTCTACCAGCTCTGTATTGATTGGCACCAGGCTGTATTGCCAACCCAGGAACTAGTTGTGCCCACAGCCCTGCGGTGGGGGGGGGGGGGGAGGTCCCAGTCTTCCCTTTTCCTGAGAAATGGGTCAAGGCAGAAGGACAAAAAGGATAGCACAGTAAAATACCAACATGTTTATGTAAGCATACACAAATGAATCATGCCCTCAGTCTCTTTCAACTCCCTGTCCTATGGGAGTCATAGATGGCACTTCATCCAGAGCTTAGCCTTCAATACCATTTTTGGTCCACAGATGCTAAAGTCTGCCCCATGGGTCCCCAGTACAATTAAGCTAAAGTCCAATTCCTTAGGCTTGCATTCAAGACTCTTCCCCCTGCAGCACCATGGACCCCACCCCGGCCCTGGTCCTCATATCCCCAGCCCACCTACCAGCCAGGACTGCCAGGACAGCCCCTGCCTGCAGTGTCCCCCCTCTTCAGGCCCCCCATTTCCTCCTCATACTTCAGTGCCAGTTCTGGAAGCCTCCCAGATGCTCTCCCCCTCTGAGTTCCCACAAGCCTTCGGTTCTCACCCACACAGTCTGCCCTCTCCTACTTCCTCAGGTATGAGGTTCTGCACCCCTCCAATTGTATCCCCCACTCCACCCCGCCCCGCCAGACTGTGAGCTTTCTGAGAACCTGCTGGGCTCCTCCTCTCCATCTGCTCCAGGCAGGGTACCTAGAGCAGAGGCAAGGCGGGCAGGGGCTGCCGAGTGGGGAGCTGAGGATGAAGGAGGGACCCCATGCAGGCACTGTGGGGAGCCCTGCAGGTGGTGAGCTGCCCTGAGTCAGCACAGGAAGCTGGTGACAAGGTGGGGAGCCTGGCTGGCAGGGCCTGCAGTGGGGCCCCAGACTACCACCTCTCTCTCTCTCTCTCTCTCTCTCTCACTCTCTCTCTCTCTCATTGTCTCTCTGTCTCTGTCTCTCATTTTTCTTACAAACTGCCCAAACAGGGGTGGCGGGAAGGGCCTTCACAGAGATAAGATGGGCTGAGGATATTCCTGGTGACTGACACAGGGAAGTTGGAGAGGGACAGGCTGGTGGAGGTTGGGGGATGGGAGGGGTGAGAGTGGATCCAAAGAGGGGAAGGTATAGGCAGAGGAGGGGAGGGAGTAGGTGGTGCTGTCCCAACTCTGCCACTTCCTGCCGTGTAACCTTGGCCAAGGCAATTCCACCTTTCTGGGCCTTGCTTTATATGCAGGGTAGAAGCTTGCCTTGTGGGCTAGTGAGAGAATCACATGGAAGGCAAGCACTTTCTTTCTCCTTTCATTCATTCACCCATCTTCCTCTCAAGTTCTTTAGGCACAGCAGGTGCATCCTAAATGTTGAACCTCTTCCCTTACTTCAGACTTTGGGGTGGCTCAAACCCCAACTCAGAAAAGGTGGAGCTGGAGGCTGAGACTAATACCACTGATTCCATAATCAGGGCTTAAGGTTTCTATGGGCTGAGAGATGGAAGAGGGTCCAAGGTAACCCCCTTCCTCACTAAACACCTGGACTGTGTTGTTGATGGGACAGTGACTGAAAAGGCAGAGATCAGAAAAGTTCTATTTCTTTGGGTTAGCCCCAGAAGGCTTCCTGGAGGAAGGAGGAGCTATCTGCTTGGTCAGAAGGATGGGCTTCTCATTGAGGCCCACAGACTGGAGTGTGTATGTGTTGGTGGGGACAAGCGTGTGCTGGGCATGAGGAGGGCACTCTGGCAGAGACAGGAGGCTAGGGGAGGTCACAGCTGGTCCCCCTCTCATATTCCTCCAGGTGCACTGTGGCCAGCTGAGTGACAGTGAAGAGTGGAGCCTGCAAGCCGTGGAGAAGCATGTGAGTGAGGGTAGGGCTGAGGTAGGATGGGGGCTGCTGAAGGCCCTCATCATAGCCGGTGGGGAGATGATCTGGCCAGGGAGCTGGACAAGCAGTGCAGCATCTTTGGGCTGTATGACCTTGAGCAAGTCACTTAACCTCTCTGAACCTCAGTTTCACATCTGAAAATGAGGATAAGGATAGCACTGACCTGCTTATGGTACCGGTGAGATGAGGCAACACAAACACCTTGTCAATACTTAGGAAAGACCATGCCCTTCACGATAATGAGGCTCTTTCCTGGGATTTTACTCCCGTGAGTGCTAGAGACACTGAGAAATCTGACCCTGCCCTGTCTTGTAAGAGCCTGGGGGCAGGCGGGGGAGACAACCCAGTACTTAGCTGTTCAAGGGCGGAAGGATGCTCCTGGGGCAGTGGGAGCCCACAGGCAGGGTGGAGCGCTGAGGGCTGCGTTGTTTGGGACCGGGATGGGGGTGGTGGGCTCGCCGGGAGGGAGAACGGTTTGAGCAAGGGCGAGGGTGCCAACGCGGTGTGTGCGGTGAGGGTGGGACGAGTGACTCGCTGACCGCCCTGCTCGTCCCAGGCTCTGGTGGCCCTGCGAAGGGTGCAGGCTCTGCAGCCCCGGGGGCCTGGCGCCGCCTCGGCAGCAGTCCGGAACCCCCCGGCGGGGGTGGCGAACCCCCCGGCGGGGGTGGCGGGAGACCAGAAGGGCGGTGTGGCTCACACCGACCAGGACCAAAAGATCCTGCAGCTGTGCGGTAAGGACCCCGCCCAGCGGGTCTAACCTGGAAGGGAGGGGCCTCTTGGAGGGGGTGCGGTCTGGGTTGGGGAGCCAGGTGGCAACTGGAAGGGAGGTCCATGGGCTGGGTGGGCAGGTGGAGCACCTCTGGGGAAGTCTGTGAGCCTTCTCTCTGACCGGCGCGTCGCCACTGCAGGGGAACTCTACGACCTGGATGCCTCGTCCCTCCAGCTCAAAGTCCTCCAATACGTGAGTGCCCGTGCCTCTCCCCCTGTGATCCTCCAGGGACCTAGGTCCCAGTGAGCCCTCCTTCTCAATTCAGATTCCGACGCCCTGCCCCTCCTCTCTCCTCCTTCTACCTGAGGAGCCTCAGAGAGGCGAGAGCTGGGGAGTGGGGGTGGCCCTAGATCCGCCGTCAGCCCCTCTCGGTCCCTGCATTTCAGCTGCAGCAGGAGACCCAGGCATCCCGCTGCTGCCTCCTGCTGGTGTCCGAGGATAACCTCCAGCTTTCCTGCAAGGTGAGGGCCCAGGTCCACTATGGGGCTGGGCGGGGGGACTCAGGTCTCCGAGGGGAACAGCCTTGCCCACCCTTTAACTGCCCCCACCCCCACCCCCGCTCTGCCGCTCAGGTCATCGGAGATAAAGTGCTGGAGGAAGAAACCAGCTTTCCGGTGAGTCTTGCAACCGTCCTCTGTATTGGATTCTGTGGGAGCAGTTAAGGCCAGCTACGCACTCCAGGGATCTGCCCAGAGAGACTGGGGTCTCTACTAGAATCTCTTGGAATCTGATGGAATTATCTGGATCTTGGGATCTATTAAGAAATCTTATGAGAGGTCACGATCTTTCATGAACAGGATCCATTAGGAGTGCTCTCTTACAATCTATAGAAAGGCTTACTTGGGGCCAGTTCACTTCTCTTGGAACATTTCTGGATTTGGCTCTCTCAGGATCTTTGAAATCAATGAGAATCCTTGGGGTTTGCTTTTCTCATTCCTAATTAGGGAAGACCCTAAAGTCATCCAAAGGGGATTCTAGTCAAGAGCAGACCCTCACCCCACCCCACCCTCCACCCCCGCCCCCCAGTGTTGACTCTACCCACCATTTGGACTTACTGAAGAAGGTGTCTGGAAGGTCTGGAAACTTCCAGACTTGGGAGGGGGGTTGAGTCTGAGGTCACCTGACCTTAGAACTAGGCCCTGGCTCAGCCTCTCTTCACTCTCCAGTTGACGACAGGACGCCTGGGCCAGGTGGTGGAAGATAAGAAGTCTATCCAGCTGAAGGATCTCACCTCTGTAAGCCATGGCCTGGCTGGACCAGGGGAGGAGGCAAAGGGACAGGGTCTCTGGGACAAGGCAGCCTGGGAATGGCGGAAACAAGCCCCAGGGACCTTCTCCCAACCCATACCCATGTCCTAGGGTTTCCCATCTCACAGAGGTCCCTTAGAACTGCCTGTTGCAGAGTGTGGTGGAGGGCTAGGGGAGGGAAGCATGGTCCCTCCCTCCTTCCCTGCCCTGACACACCTCCCCCTTTGCAGGAGGATGTACAACAGCTGCAAAGCATGTTGGGCTGTGAGCTGCAGGCGATGCTCTGCGTTCCTGTCATCAGCCGGGCCACTGACCAGGTGGTGGCCTTGGCCTGCGCCTTCAACAAGCTCGGAGGAGACTTGTGAGTCTTGGTGGGGTGAAGTGGATCAGAAGCTGAAAGACTGGGCAGGGTTCTCTACTAGGGTAACAGGGAAGGGCACCAGGCAGGGGATACTGCCCCAGCAGTGGTGGGTCAAATGGTTCGTTGCTGCAAGAGACTATGGGATTGTGAAGGTGCCAGACCCTTGCAGCTGCTGGCTGGGGCGCAGGTAATTGTTGACTCTCCATCACCCATTTTGGCTTATTTAAAATCATGTTGAGGTCCAAATGAGTTCCCCTTCTGCCTGCCCACTTCCCCCAGTTTGGGCTATCCCCTGCTAGAGTACTGGTCTTTCCCCCACTTGCCATCACCCTGTTTTGGCTTTTCTGCTGGGAATTGGCTGATGGAGGGGTGGTAAGTTCTGGGATGGGTGAACTCCTTGGGACCCGCAGAGCATGAATCACACTGTGGGCAAGGGCTAAAGGGAATAGGCTGGGGGGCTGGGCTAAGCTAAGGGGCTTTAGAGACACTGATAGGGCAACTATAAGAATCATTTGAAACGGAGGGGCAGGGCAGAGTCAGGTAAAGAGGCTTGGGAAGCATTTTTGCAAGAACTGAGGTCAGATTGGGGTCTAAAAGTAGTCTCACAAATAGATTTGGTGTTCTACTCCAACTCATTACTTGGTGGTAGCTGCCTGAAACAGTGGGTTGAGAATGAATATTAGTTTAGTGAGAAACAATGCTGTGATTGATTAGCCATGTCTATCCTGGGTGCAGGTTCAGTATGTGAATGCTGCCAGAGTTGGTCCAGATGGTCTAGCAGTTTGTGCCTGGATCATATAGGGAGGGAGAAGCAGGCAGGTGAGGGGTGGGTCCTGATTCTGGGATGCAGAGAGATACTGACAAAGAGCTTGGCCCCTGGGGCTGAAGCAAGCAGACTGGGTTTGAGGGCCTAGAGGTCCTGCAGAAAGTGGAGACCGGGATATTGGGACTATAGAGATGTCAGAAGCACAGGGACAGAGTCTGCATAGGTGGGGCAGAGATATAAAAGTCATAGGCCTGAGTAGCAGGACCCACCAGCACAGAGCTCTGTAGGCAGTTGGACAGGCCTGGGGAAGTGAAGACAGAGATGAAGTAGAACTCACTGAGGCAGGGAGGATGTGGATCTGTGTCATCTGTGGTTGGTATCCTAGCGGTGGGAGCATTTACACCATTCAATAAACACAAGTTGGGCACCTACTGTATCCAGCCCTGCATTGGTCAGGTGGCCCCGGAAAGGCCTTTGGGGAGGGGAGTACAGAGGGAAGGGGCTCATTAGGGGCTGCTGTCTGTGAGACTGGGTTCTGAGATGGCCCTAAACCTGGAGGAAAGGTGGTGTCAGAAGGGAAATGAGATGGGGCCTTGGTGACAACTTTGTGGCCATCTCTGGGTCCCACATATTTCAGGGAGTGAGTGCTGAATGATTGCATGAGCCAAGGTGGGGTTCAGCTCAGAGCAGTGACTGCAGACAAGCTGCCTGGAGCCCAGAGAACGGGGACTCCAGAGTCCCTTGAGCTGGGCGTGTGATGAGGCTGGTGGCCAGGGCAGAGGTAGAGTATAGTTAAAACATTCAGCAAACACCTCCCATATAACTCCCTGGTACCAGGCTCTGCACTGGGTGGTACAGTCATGGTCCCTGCCTTCAAGACTTGGAGTTTATTTTCAGGGCCAAGAGGGAGGATGGTGGGAACGGTATTCTAGGCAGAGAGAACAGTGTGGGGAAAAGCGTGAAGGTGTGAAAGAGACTGAGGTTTTCTCAGAATGAGGAGGATCTTAGTATGGCTTAGTATGAGAGATACCCATAGATTAGGGGAGAGAGGTGAGTGGGACCAGACTGAGGGGCCTCAAATGTCATGGTAGGGAAGGGGGAGACAGACACAGGCTGGTAGGGAAGGTGGGGAGACAGACACAGGCTGGTGGGGATGGGGATGTAGACCCAAATCATTGGGCAACAAGCATGAGTGGGGGATATCCTGGCAGAGGAGCACTGAGACCAGCCATAAAATGGGAAGAAGCCTAGGCAGGGAAATCTGGGGACAGAGAGAAGGTCAAGATCTTTGAGGTGTGTTCCCTGCTCCCCCTCACTCCGAAGACCCCCACATGGAGAGGCTAACCCATCTCCCCAGAGCAGGTCCTGCCCCAACTTGGTCCATCCGGCCCCACAAAACTCCCTAGTGATGAGTCATTTGGTGGCCAGATTGAATAACCTCAAAAAGGATTTGGGGCTATCTTTTCAGCTGAGAGCTAGCTGTCTGAGTAAGGTGGGCACTACCCTCCTCACAAACACCTCAGGATTTATGGAGGCACCAGATCAGGGCCTGCAGACTCAGGGTGAGTAGGACAGTGGCAGGAGCTGGACAAGACAGGGTACTTCGTGAGGCCAGAAGGGCCCCTGGGAAGAGCAGGAGAGTATCCACCTCTGGCCTGGGCAAGTCTCTAGTCCGAGAGAAGAGACCCAGCCTCAGTCTGGATAAATCTGAAGTCAGAGGATAGAGACATGGCTCTGGCTTCAATCAACAATAGTCTGAGGAGGATTAGAGTCCTCCCCTCAGGGAGCCCCAAGTCTGAGGGGGAAGCTGGCCCAGCTGCCTGTGCAGGGAACAGCCCCAGTAGAGGGGAGTGATGGTTAGCTACTGCGTCTCTGAGTGGGCTTCCTGGAGAAATGGAAGTAAGGAGAAACAGGGAGAAATCCATTGTCCACTGCCTCTCCAGTGACCTCTGCCCTCTGCCCCAGGTTCACGGACCAGGATGAGCATGTGATCCAGCACTGCTTCCACTACACTAGCACGGTGCTCACCAGCACCCTGGCCTTCCAGAAAGAGCAAAAGCTCAAGTGTGAGTGCCAGGTGAGTGACCTTCTAGGAGCCACTCTGGGGAAGGGGTCGCCCAGCTCTCAGCCCCAGAGCATCATCCATAAGGGAAAAGCCCATGTCTTTCTGGACCCATGGCAGGAAGGTTACCTAGTGCCCTGGAGGCTTCTTAAAGAGGGATGTCGGTGGGTCCTCAGGACAGCGCCGCTGGCTGCAGGCACTGTATGTGACCGTCCTCTAGTGTTCAACTTGGGTACTACAGCAACATCTGGGCAGCTAGAGCAGTGGTGAATGAGCATCTGAGATTCAAGATTACTGTGCACCTTCACTGGGGCTATACTTCCACTCCTTCACTTGGTAGCCAAATGATATAACTAGACTGTGCCAGTCCCCAGCCTGTCCAGAGAGCCCTAAAGGGGGCATGAGAAGACCCTGGAGCTGTTGGAAGCAGGGGGATGGAAGGTGTGACCTCTGCAATGTGAACCCCTATGATTTTCATCTCCTCCATTCCAGGCTCTTCTCCAAGTGGCAAAGAACCTCTTCACTCACCTGGGTGAGTGAACTGGCCTCCATGCCTGGCTGTGGGTGGGAGCGGGGACTGGCATTTTGGGGAAGAGAGGTGGCAGGGCTTGGCCTCGGCATTCTAGCCTGGTCTCACCAATGCCCTCCATACTTCTCCCTCCCACAGATGATGTCTCTGTCCTGCTCCAGGAGATCATCACAGAGGCCAGAAACCTCAGCAATGCTGAGATGTAAGTCAGTCTACCCTAGGGTAAGGTGAGAGAGGCCCCAGTCCTGGGTCCTCATCCCCTTCCTTCTTCGCTTCTTTTTTCCCCTCCACTGCCTTCTTGCGGGACCCTATCATGTTTTGTGTGATCCTTTATTTCATGCCTGTGACCCTCACTAATAACGTTCAATGATAGCAGGGGCAGGGCTCACTTTGTTGGCCCTGGGTCCCCAGCTCTTAACACAGTGCCTGGCACATAGTAGGCACTACAAGAAAAAAAATCATTGGGATTAACTAATGTCTGGAGTCAGCCAGCCCTCAGGAGGGTCTCTCATAACGGATAGCACCTTTCAGGCTTCAGAAATCTAGGCTTTGCCTAAAGTCGTGAGAAGTGGGGGTGGTGGGAGAGGGCTGTCAGGGTCCTGTGGACCGTGGCTGTCTCCCCACAGCTGCTCCGTGTTCCTGCTGGATCAGAATGAGCTGGTGGCCAAGGTGTTCGACGGGGGCGTGGTGGATGACGAGGTGAGGCACGGGCGCGCGGAGGGAGTGTGTGGCCGTAGTCCTGGGGGCCGGGAGTCCACAAGGCGCCCAAGGAGGAGGAAGCGGGACAGTCCATGGTCCGTTCTGTGGCCGGCCGCTGACTTCCTCTCTACTCCATCACTGCCCTGGCAGAGCTACGAGATCCGCATCCCGGCTGACCAGGGCATTGCGGGCCACGTGGCAACCACCGGCCAGATCCTGAACATCCCGGACGCGTACGCGCATCCGCTTTTCTACCGTGGTGTGGACGACAGCACCGGCTTCCGCACGCGCAACATCCTCTGCTTCCCCATCAAGAACGAGAACCAGGGTGCGAGCTCCGGGCAGCTCCGGGAAGTGGGGCGGGCTCGGGCGGGGGCGGGGCCTGAGCAGGATGGGGCGGAGCCGAGCGGAGGGTCGGCGACCCTTCCCCACCGCCTTAGCGTCCGGAAGCAGAAAGGACAGGACGGGACTACCCTGGCTGGGACGTCCCTTGAGGACACCCTGGGAGGGCGGACGCCGCCGGACACATCCAGCAGCCGGTCCTAGCCCCTCTCCGGCCCCCAGAGGTCATCGGTGTGGCCGAGCTGGTGAACAAGATTAACGGACCATGGTTCAGCAAGTTCGACGAGGACTTGGCAACCGCCTTCTCCATCTACTGTGGCATCAGCATAGCCCATGTGAGTGGGGAAAGGGCAGGGTCCGTGCAGGACCCTCTGTTCACCTTCACATTGGCTGTGTCCAGACGGGCACTGTGAGTCTGAGCTCTGTTGCTCGGTTGCTGTGCAGCCTTCAGTTCCTGCTGGTCACCTCTAGCCTCAGATTCCCATCTGAAAATTGGGGATACTATTTCCTATCTTGCCAAGTTAGCCTCCTGGGATCAGGGGGAAACCCCAATTGTCATTAATACCCACCCTCTTTGCCAAGCAGCCTCAACCCAAGCCCCTGATCAGCTTCTTTTTGGGAAATGTTGGGTCTCATTGTCCAGAGTTGGCTCTGAGCCAGGAATCCAACCACTAGGTTCCTGAGGCTAACCCATTCCTTGCATCTCTGTCTCTGCTGTGGGACTCAGGCTCCATGACTGAAGACTGGGGCAGGCTCAGGAGGGGGTGCAAAGTGCCGGATCAAATGCTAAGAGGACCTGGGGAGGAGGGGCAAGGGGGGAAGGTATGGGTGAAAGTCGGAGGGGTGTCCCTACTCTGGCTGGAGCTTGAAAGCTTGAACTAGAGCCAGCATGGGATAGGAACGGGGCGGGGGGGGGGGGCGCTATATGATCCTTTTGTCCCAGTCCTGGGCATTCTGAGATTTCATAGCCACCTAGTTTGAGCCCCACCTTTCCCTCTCTCTCCTAGTCCCTCCTATACAAGAAAGTGAATGAGGCCCAGTATCGCAGCCACCTAGCCAACGAGATGATGATGTACCACATGAAGGTGAGGCCTGCACGGAGCTTCTGTCCTTCTTCTCAGGATCCCAGGGTCCCCTGCAGCCCACCTATTTCTTCCCTGCCTCCCAGTTCCTCGGGGGCCCAGGACCAGCCTGGGTTTTCTGATCACCCTTTCCTGAAGATAAGAAGATAGATTCAAAGCAATGCCTGGCCTCCTGCTCTCCTCTGGGGCAGCCTCTTCCAAGCAGTTTCCGGTTCAGCTCCAAGGCTGGCAGCAGGACCCATCCCGGGGAGGAATTTGGTTTGGCCAGGTGTTCCCCATATCCGGTGATGACTCCCAACTTGAGAATTACTGAAGGCTAGGAAGCTTACTCAGGGCCCTTCCCACAGCTCGCCTACATTCAGTGGTCATGCACGCCTCCATAGTCTGCTGATAATCTGTCTCATTCCCAGACCCTGTTTCAGAAAAGCTGTCCTGGGCTTTAGTTTAGAGTGTGTGGTGGTCATTTTCCTCTTCCCTGTGTCCAAACCAAAAGGTCCCAGACTCTGTGGATAGGGTCAAAGCTGTGATAGGAAGGATTAAGGTTAGACTCTGGGATGTTACCCCTGAAAGAAAGAATCCTCAAGTTAGTGTCTATGAAAGGCTGGCATTGTTTGCTGGTGTCCCGAAGTGGTGTTTCTCTGTCTTTGCTGAGGACAGGCTGTCACAGACGAGGGGTGTCACAGGCGAGGAGGCACAGTAGATGGGCTGTACCACAGTGGTCTCCTGCCAGTGATACCCCATGGATTGGAGTATCCATGCCCTGCCGTGGGTGCATTCTGGGCCAGGGCGCTCCCTCCCACTGTGGGATTTTGAGGGTGAGGACACTGGATGGGGGTGGAGGCCATCTTCTAATACTCTGGTTGCTCCCCTCTAGGTCTCTGATGATGAATACACCAAACTTCTCCATGATGGGATCCAGCCTGTGGCTGCCATTGACTCCAACTTTGCCAGTTTCACCTATACCCCTCGCTCTCTGCCCGAGGATGACACTTCCATGGTGAGCTGGCCCTCCCCCCATTTGACTGCATAGGTGGAGGGTGTACAGCCAGAGATTTAAGTTAGATGTGGATAGGAACTTCCTGGCAAGACAGAGTCATCACCAAAGGCTAGAGAGCCTCCCTCAGAGATGGAGTGGGCATGTGGTCTGCCGGTGTGGGCCACAGGGCCTGCCCAGGGCTCGTGGCTGGACTGGGTGATCGCCAAGGGCTGCTCCAGAACCCACAATGCCTGGGGCACGTGGCCTCAGGGTTGGCACCTCCCTCCCTAGCTTTCTAAGATTTTGTGTGAGTTTGGTTCCAAGAGTTCTTCGGTCCCCTGTTTCTAAAAGTTCATGGATCCGAGAATGCTTGTCTCTACCGTTTTATGGTTCTCCAGTTCAGATCTAAAGTTCTAAGATTCCAAAAGTTTGGAAGCTTCAAGAAGGGGCAAGGCAGGGGACCCATTTTGAAACGGACAGTCCCTCTGAATCCTCCCTTTTACTCTCTCCAGGCCATCCTGAGCATGCTGCAGGACATGAATTTCATCAATAACTACAAAATTGACTGCCCAACTCTGGCCCGGTGTGTGCCCCAGCCCTCCCCTCCACGTGCAGGCAGCCCTGGTCTTTGCCTCCCTCTGTCCTCTACTCTCACATCCATTGCCCCAGCATTCTGGGAAGGGGTCTCTGTGGACGACTAGGAGTGGCCCAGTCTGTGGGAGTGGAGAGGATCCGTGAGTGAGAGGCAATTCACAGACACTGGGACCATGAGTAAAGGGAAGGAATGGGGCAAGGCACAGCCTGAAGGGCTTGCTGGAAGAGGAGAGCCTGAGGCCCCTCTGCTGCCCTCTCCCCTCCGCCAGGTTCTGTTTGATGGTGAAGAAGGGCTATCGGGATCCCCCCTACCACAACTGGATGCATGCCTTTTCTGTCTCCCACTTCTGCTACCTGCTCTACAAGAATCTGGAGCTTACCAACTACCTCGAGTGAGTGTCTGCACTGACCCCCAAGTCTGGCAGCTGTTACAGTCCCCTGCTTTGGGATAGGGGAGGCACCTAAGGATGACAGGCACTTTACATACACCACCTCCCACGATCCTCTTAACGGTTCTGAGGAAGGCTACATTGCCCCATTTTCCAGGTGGGACTTGCTCACAGTCACATGTCCCATACTCATGGAGCAGTGAGCCTGTCAAACTCCAAACCAGGGCTGCTTTCCCAGAAGGGGACCCGGGTGTCCCCGGCTCCTGTCTGGTGGCTCCTGGACATCTCATGCAGCTGTTCTTCCTCTGGATGTGTGGAAGGGGCCTGATCTCCCTCTCCCCTCTGCCTCCCAACCAGGGACATCGAGATCTTCGCCTTGTTTATTTCCTGCATGTGTCATGACCTGGACCACAGAGGCACAAACAATTCCTTCCAGGTGGCCTCGGTAAGATTCTGCCCTCCTCAGAGTGGGCACCCTCCTCAGGGCATCTGGGAGTCTCATTCCTCCAGCCTGAGGAGAGATGGGAGCTCGTGGGACCGGGAGCCGGTTTGGAGATGGGAGGAGGCTCTCCAAGGCTTTGCCTGGGCTCTGAGATGGGGGAATGGTGAGGGCAGGGAGGACAGGGCAATGCCTAGCCTAATATGGCAGGCACTTGCATCTGGATGTAAGGAGTAATGGAGATTTCCCGGGATTTTCCAGAAATCTGTGCTGGCTGCTCTCTACAGCTCCGAGGGCTCTGTCATGGAGGTACCACCATTCTGCCCAATATCCCTGTGCCCATCATCCTCTTAAGGCTGATGACTTACATAGTTAGACCATGACCCAGCTCCTCCTGTTCCCAAGCCGTGCTCTCCAGACAGGCTGTGAGAGCTGTAGCCATACCCCAGGGCATGTCGGGCTCATTTTGCTGGATGGGCTCGGAGGGGTGCAGGTGTGGATGGGGATGTGGGTCAGCCTGAAGGTCCTGCCCGAGCCCAGGTTTGCACAGGGAGAACTTGTATTTAGCATGTCTCTCTTGGCATATCTGGGAACACCCTGTTCTACCCCCACTCCACCAGGCCTGGGATGGCTCCACCTCCCGTCACACCCAGTTTTGCCTTAGGTTGTTTGAATTGTGTCTGCCCACCCCAGGATGGGAACCTCTTGGGGCAGGGACAAAATCTGAGATCTCTCTGAATTCCTTGCACTTGGCATGGGGTCTGGCACAGAATAGGAGCCAAACCTGGGACAAGGTCACCTTGCCCCCTGCTGCCCCCTACAACATCCCTCTGGAGACTGCCCCTGCTTGCATACCCCTGGGAGATGAGGGGCTCACTCCCTCCCACGAGGCCTTGTGGCAGCCCCACTTCTGCCCTCTGCGTTCTGTGCTCAGCCTGCTCCTTCTCTCAATGACAGCCCTTCAGCATCTGGAGACACGAGCCTTGCCCTCACCTCATCACTGCCTTTCTTTGTCAGCAAACAAATGTTTGCTGCATGAATTAGTGTCTAGGACTCCAATGGATCATTTCAGAATCATTCCGGTTTGAGAAGTCCTCAGAGCTTGCCTTGTCATGTCCCTTCATGTGACAGCTGAGGGATCTGAAGCTCAGAGCCTGCGAGGACTTGCCCGGGGTCACACAGAGGGCTGAAACAGAACCCAGAAAGGGAACTAGGACCTCCGACTCCCCGTTTCTGCCTGCTCTGCTCACCTTGGGGGCTGGGGCTGCACCGGTCCTGCTCCCTCTCTTGGCATCAGTGGTCAGCAGAGCCCCCGGCCCCAGCTGAGCCCCCGGCCCCAGCTGAGCCCCCATCATTCCTCTCCCCACAGAGGCACCACTTCGCTCAGGCCATCGCCATCCTCAACACCCATGGTTGCAACATCTTTGACCACTTCTCCCGGAAGGTGATGGGGCCAGGGTTGGGGGTGAGGGAGTGGGAGCCCAGAGCTGGCCTGAGGCAGGAGAAGGAGCCGAGGGAGTGGGTGGGGGCGTCTGGCAGGAGGCCCTGACATCTCCTCGCTCCCCTGCCCACCCTGGCCCAGGACTATCAGCGTATGCTGGACCTGATGCGGGACATCATCTTGGCCACCGATCTGGCCCACCACCTCCGCATCTTCAAGGACCTCCAGAAGATGGCCGAAGGTGCCTGTCTTTAACCCTAGACCTTGGGGTTGGGAAAGGACCACCAAGAGGGGGATGTGCTGAGAGACCTACTCTCTCCAGCATCAACCCACCAAACCCAGGCAGATGCAGCACCGACCCTTCGGCTCCCACCCAGGGTGCCGAATTTCATGGACCACATAGGTGGGCCCTGGGGCCTTGCCCTCAGAGAGAGGGGGTGGGGCCTCCTCTCCCTGACCACACGCTCTCCCCAACAGTGGGTTATGACCGAACGAACAAGCAACACCATAGCCTCCTCCTCTGCCTCCTTATGACCTCCTGTGACCTCTCTGACCAGACCAAGGGCTGGAAGACTACGAGGAAGATCGCAGTAAGTGTTGCCCCTCCCTGGGAGGGTGCAGGCTGCACATCCTGCCAAGTTCTGTGTGGCTCCTGCATCTTGCTCACCCTCTCTGTGCTGAGCTCAGCCTGGCTATATTTTGGGGAGACAGAAACCTAGACCACCTCAGGGTGACAGATGGGGAGATTAGAAAGGGGCATGGACTCACCAGGGGTCACACAGCAAGTCAGTGGCTGGCGGAAGGTGGGCCAGAACCCAGCCACTCCTCCCGATCTGGGCCAACCCCCTGTCAAACTGGGGATGGTGCGGACAGACCCTGAAGGAGGGCTGAGGGATGCCTCAGTTTGCCAGTTTGGGAATGGGCTGTAGAGGAGCTCAGGTGGACGGATTCCACACACAAGTTGTGATGAGAGTGTTGGCCTTTCAGGAGCTGATCTACAAAGAGTTCTTCTCCCAGGGAGACTTGGTAAGTGGGGAGTGACTGCTGGTGTCAGGTTGTGGGGAGAGGGATCCTGGGCTGGGGCCGGGAGGGGCTGGGTTAGCTTCATCCTGGTACCTGATGGAGGGAGGAGGGGACCAGGCCTGATGACTCAACTGCCCGCAGGAGAAAGCCATGGGCAACAGACCGATGGAGATGATGGACCGGGAGAAGGCCTACATCCCTGAGCTGCAGATCAGCTTTATGGAGCATATCGCGATGCCTATTTACAAGTGAGAGAGCTCAGGGGGTCTGCTGGGGGTAGGGGGGACAGGGCTGGCTGTGGCAGTCACAGCAGATGCAGGTGCTATCTCCTATGGGCCCATAAACGGGCCCTTCGCTTCATGTTCTCCTTGAGCATCCAGTCCTATGCCTCACACTCTCGTGGAAGTTCTTCCTGTGGTAGAGCCCTAATCCTTCTTGCTACTCACAGTCTGATTTGTGACCCTGTCCATGTCCGTTTGCACCCCCAGGCTGCTGCAGGACCTGTTCCCCAAGGCTGCAGAGCTATATGAACGTGTGGCCTCTAACCGTGAGCACTGGACCAAAGTGTCTCACAAATTCACCATCCGCGGCCTCCCGAGCAACAACTCGCTGGACTTCCTGGATGAGGAGTACGAGGTGCCTCAGCTGGATGGCACTGGGGCCCCTGTCAATGGCTGTTTCAGCCTTGATGCTGAGTGAGCCCCCCCCCCCCCAGGACCCTTCCCTGCCCAGGCCTCCTCTCACAGCC
>NW_026059696.1:0-39598 GCF_023721935.1 Panthera uncia | reverse complement strand
GGCTGTGAGAGGAGGCCTGGGCAGGGAAGGGTCCTGGGGGGGGGGGGCTCACTCAGCATCAAGGCTGAAACAGCCATTGACAGGGGCCCCAGTGCCATCCAGCTGAGGCACCTCGTACTCCTCATCCAGGAAGTCCAGCGAGTTGTTGCTCGGGAGGCCGCGGATGGTGAATTTGTGAGACACTTTGGTCCAGTGCTCACGGTTAGAGGCCACACGTTCATATAGCTCTGCAGCCTTGGGGAACAGGTCCTGCAGCAGCCTGGGGGTGCAAACGGACATGGACAGGGTCACAAATCAGACTGTGAGTAGCAAGAAGGATTAGGGCTCTACCACAGGAAGAACTTCCACGAGAGTGTGAGGCATAGGACTGGATGCTCAAGGAGAACATGAAGCGAAGGGCCCGTTTATGGGCCCATAGGAGATAGCACCTGCATCTGCTGTGACTGCCACAGCCAGCCCTGTCCCCCCTACCCCCAGCAGACCCCCTGAGCTCTCTCACTTGTAAATAGGCATCGCGATATGCTCCATAAAGCTGATCTGCAGCTCAGGGATGTAGGCCTTCTCCCGGTCCATCATCTCCATCGGTCTGTTGCCCATGGCTTTCTCCTGCGGGCAGTTGAGTCATCAGGCCTGGTCCCCTCCTCCCTCCATCAGGTACCAGGATGAAGCTAACCCAGCCCCTCCCGGCCCCAGCCCAGGATCCCTCTCCCCACAACCTGACACCAGCAGTCACTCCCCACTTACCAAGTCTCCCTGGGAGAAGAACTCTTTGTAGATCAGCTCCTGAAAGGCCAACACTCTCATCACAACTTGTGTGTGGAATCCGTCCACCTGAGCTCCTCTACAGCCCATTCCCAAACTGGCAAACTGAGGCATCCCTCAGCCCTCCTTCAGGGTCTGTCCGCACCATCCCCAGTTTGACAGGGGGTTGGCCCAGATCGGGAGGAGTGGCTGGGTTCTGGCCCACCTTCCGCCAGCCACTGACTTGCTGTGTGACCCCTGGTGAGTCCATGCCCCTTTCTAATCTCCCCATCTGTCACCCTGAGGTGGTCTAGGTTTCTGTCTCCCCAAAATATAGCCAGGCTGAGCTCAGCACAGAGAGGGTGAGCAAGATGCAGGAGCCACACAGAACTTGGCAGGATGTGCAGCCTGCACCCTCCCAGGGAGGGGCAACACTTACTGCGATCTTCCTCGTAGTCTTCCAGCCCTTGGTCTGGTCAGAGAGGTCACAGGAGGTCATAAGGAGGCAGAGGAGGAGGCTATGGTGTTGCTTGTTCGTTCGGTCATAACCCACTGTTGGGGAGAGCGTGTGGTCAGGGAGAGGAGGCCCCACCCCCTCTCTCTGAGGGCAAGGCCCCAGGGCCCACCTATGTGGTCCATGAAATTCGGCACCCTGGGTGGGAGCCGAAGGGTCGGTGCTGCATCTGCCTGGGTTTGGTGGGTTGATGCTGGAGAGAGTAGGTCTCTCAGCACATCCCCCTCTTGGTGGTCCTTTCCCAACCCCAAGGTCTAGGGTTAAAGACAGGCACCTTCGGCCATCTTCTGGAGGTCCTTGAAGATGCGGAGGTGGTGGGCCAGATCGGTGGCCAAGATGATGTCCCGCATCAGGTCCAGCATACGCTGATAGTCCTGGGCCAGGGTGGGCAGGGGAGCGAGGAGATGTCAGGGCCTCCTGCCAGACGCCCCCACCCACTCCCTCGGCTCCTTCTCCTGCCTCAGGCCAGCTCTGGGCTCCCACTCCCTCACCCCCAACCCTGGCCCCATCACCTTCCGGGAGAAGTGGTCAAAGATGTTGCAACCATGGGTGTTGAGGATGGCGATGGCCTGAGCGAAGTGGTGCCTCTGTGGGGAGAGGAATGATGGGGGCTCAGCTGGGGCCGGGGGCTCAGCTGGGGCCGGGGGCTCTGCTGACCACTGATGCCAAGAGAGGGAGCAGGACCGGTGCAGCCCCAGCCCCCAAGGTGAGCAGAGCAGGCAGAAACGGGGAGTCGGAGGTCCTAGTTCCCTTTCTGGGTTCTGTTTCAGCCCTCTGTGTGACCCCGGGCAAGTCCTCGCAGGCTCTGAGCTTCAGATCCCTCAGCTGTCACATGAAGGGACATGACAAGGCAAGCTCTGAGGACTTCTCAAACCGGAATGATTCTGAAATGATCCATTGGAGTCCTAGACACTAATTCATGCAGCAAACATTTGTTTGCTGACAAAGAAAGGCAGTGATGAGGTGAGGGCAAGGCTCGTGTCTCCAGATGCTGAAGGGCTGTCATTGAGAGAAGGAGCAGGCTGAGCACAGAACGCAGAGGGCAGAAGTGGGGCTGCCACAAGGCCTCGTGGGAGGGAGTGAGCCCCTCATCTCCCAGGGGTATGCAAGCAGGGGCAGTCTCCAGAGGGATGTTGTAGGGGGCAGCAGGGGGCAAGGTGACCTTGTCCCAGGTTTGGCTCCTATTCTGTGCCAGACCCCATGCCAAGTGCAAGGAATTCAGAGAGATCTCAGATTTTGTCCCTGCCCCAAGAGGTTCCCATCCTGGGGTGGGCAGACACAATTCAAACAACCTAAGGCAAAACTGGGTGTGACGGGAGGTGGAGCCATCCCAGGCCTGGTGGAGTGGGGGTAGAACAGGGTGTTCCCAGATATGCCAAGAGAGACATGCTAAATACAAGTTCTCCCTGTGCAAACCTGGGCTCGGGCAGGACCTTCAGGCTGACCCACATCCCCATCCACACCTGCACCCCTCCGAGCCCATCCAGCAAAATGAGCCCGACATGCCCTGGGGTATGGCTACAGCTCTCACAGCCTGTCTGGAGAGCACGGCTTGGGAACAGGAGGAGCTGGGTCATGGTCTAACTATGTAAGTCATCAGCCTTAAGAGGATGATGGGCACAGGGATATTGGGCAGAATGGTGGTACCTCCATGACAGAGCCCTCGGAGCTGTAGAGAGCAGCCAGCACAGATTTCTGGAAAATCCCGGGAAATCTCCATTACTCCTTACATCCAGATGCAAGTGCCTGCCATATTAGGCTAGGCATTGCCCTGTCCTCCCTGCCCTCACCATTCCCCCATCTCAGAGCCCAGGCAAAGCCTTGGAGAGCCTCCTCCCATCTCCAAACCGGCTCCCGGTCCCACGAGCTCCCATCTCTCCTCAGGCTGGAGGAATGAGACTCCCAGATGCCCTGAGGAGGGTGCCCACTCTGAGGAGGGCAGAATCTTACCGAGGCCACCTGGAAGGAATTGTTTGTGCCTCTGTGGTCCAGGTCATGACACATGCAGGAAATAAACAAGGCGAAGATCTCGATGTCCCTGGTTGGGAGGCAGAGGGGAGAGGGAGATCAGGCCCCTTCCACACATCCAGAGGAAGAACAGCTGCATGAGATGTCCAGGAGCCACCAGACAGGAGCCGGGGACACCCGGGTCCCCTTCTGGGAAAGCAGCCCTGGTTTGGAGTTTGACAGGCTCACTGCTCCATGAGTATGGGACATGTGACTGTGAGCAAGTCCCACCTGGAAAATGGGGCAATGTAGCCTTCCTCAGAACCGTTAAGAGGATCGTGGGAGGTGGTGTATGTAAAGTGCCTGTCATCCTTAGGTGCCTCCCCTATCCCAAAGCAGGGGACTGTAACAGCTGCCAGACTTGGGGGTCAGTGCAGACACTCACTCGAGGTAGTTGGTAAGCTCCAGATTCTTGTAGAGCAGGTAGCAGAAGTGGGAGACAGAAAAGGCATGCATCCAGTTGTGGTAGGGGGGATCCCGATAGCCCTTCTTCACCATCAAACAGAACCTGGCGGAGGGGAGAGGGCAGCAGAGGGGCCTCAGGCTCTCCTCTTCCAGCAAGCCCTTCAGGCTGTGCCTTGCCCCATTCCTTCCCTTTACTCATGGTCCCAGTGTCTGTGAATTGCCTCTCACTCACGGATCCTCTCCACTCCCACAGACTGGGCCACTCCTAGTCGTCCACAGAGACCCCTTCCCAGAATGCTGGGGCAATGGATGTGAGAGTAGAGGACAGAGGGAGGCAAAGACCAGGGCTGCCTGCACGTGGAGGGGAGGGCTGGGGCACACACCGGGCCAGAGTTGGGCAGTCAATTTTGTAGTTATTGATGAAATTCATGTCCTGCAGCATGCTCAGGATGGCCTGGAGAGAGTAAAAGGGAGGATTCAGAGGGACTGTCCGTTTCAAAATGGGTCCCCTGCCTTGCCCCTTCTTGAAGCTTCCAAACTTTTGGAATCTTAGAACTTTAGATCTGAACTGGAGAACCATAAAACGGTAGAGACAAGCATTCTCGGATCCATGAACTTTTAGAAACAGGGGACCGAAGAACTCTTGGAACCAAACTCACACAAAATCTTAGAAAGCTAGGGAGGGAGGTGCCAACCCTGAGGCCACGTGCCCCAGGCATTGTGGGTTCTGGAGCAGCCCTTGGCGATCACCCAGTCCAGCCACGAGCCCTGGGCAGGCCCTGTGGCCCACACCGGCAGACCACATGCCCACTCCATCTCTGAGGGAGGCTCTCTAGCCTTTGGTGATGACTCTGTCTTGCCAGGAAGTTCCTATCCACATCTAACTTAAATCTCTGGCTGTACACCCTCCACCTATGCAGTCAAATGGGGGGAGGGCCAGCTCACCATGGAAGTGTCATCCTCGGGCAGAGAGCGAGGGGTATAGGTGAAACTGGCAAAGTTGGAGTCAATGGCAGCCACAGGCTGGATCCCATCATGGAGAAGTTTGGTGTATTCATCATCAGAGACCTAGAGGGGAGCAACCAGAGTATTAGAAGATGGCCTCCACCCCCATCCAGTGTCCTCACCCTCAAAATCCCACAGTGGGAGGGAGCGCCCTGGCCCAGAATGCACCCACGGCAGGGCATGGATACTCCAATCCATGGGGTATCACTGGCAGGAGACCACTGTGGTACAGCCCATCTACTGTGCCTCCTCGCCTGTGACACCCCTCGTCTGTGACAGCCTGTCCTCAGCAAAGACAGAGAAACACCACTTCGGGACACCAGCAAACAATGCCAGCCTTTCATAGACACTAACTTGAGGATTCTTTCTTTCAGGGGTAACATCCCAGAGTCTAACCTTAATCCTTCCTATCACAGCTTTGACCCTATCCACAGAGTCTGGGACCTTTTGGTTTGGACACAGGGAAGAGGAAAATGACCACCACACACTCTAAACTAAAGCCCAGGACAGCTTTTCTGAAACAGGGTCTGGGAATGAGACAGATTATCAGCAGACTATGGAGGCGTGCATGACCACTGAATGTAGGCGAGCTGTGGGAAGGGCCCTGAGTAAGCTTCCTAGCCTTCAGTAATTCTCAAGTTGGGAGTCATCACCGGATATGGGGAACACCTGGCCAAACCAAATTCCTCCCCGGGATGGGTCCTGCTGCCAGCCTTGGAGCTGAACCGGAAACTGCTTGGAAGAGGCTGCCCCAGAGGAGAGCAGGAGGCCAGGCATTGCTTTGAATCTATCTTCTTATCTTCAGGAAAGGGTGATCAGAAAACCCAGGCTGGTCCTGGGCCCCCGAGGAACTGGGAGGCAGGGAAGAAATAGGTGGGCTGCAGGGGACCCTGGGATCCTGAGAAGAAGGACAGAAGCTCCGTGCAGGCCTCACCTTCATGTGGTACATCATCATCTCGTTGGCTAGGTGGCTGCGATACTGGGCCTCATTCACTTTCTTGTATAGGAGGGACTAGGAGAGAGAGGGAAAGGTGGGGCTCAAACTAGGTGGCTATGAAATCTCAGAATGCCCAGGACTGGGACAAAAGGATCATATAGCGCCCCCCCCCCCCGCCCCGTTCCTATCCCATGCTGGCTCTAGTTCAAGCTTTCAAGCTCCAGCCAGAGTAGGGACACCCCTCCGACTTTCACCCATACCTTCCCCCCTTGCCCCTCCTCCCCAGGTCCTCTTAGCATTTGATCCGGCACTTTGCACCCCCTCCTGAGCCTGCCCCAGTCTTCAGTCATGGAGCCTGAGTCCCACAGCAGAGACAGAGATGCAAGGAATGGGTTAGCCTCAGGAACCTAGTGGTTGGATTCCTGGCTCAGAGCCAACTCTGGACAATGAGACCCAACATTTCCCAAAAAGAAGCTGATCAGGGGCTTGGGTTGAGGCTGCTTGGCAAAGAGGGTGGGTATTAATGACAATTGGGGTTTCCCCCTGATCCCAGGAGGCTAACTTGGCAAGATAGGAAATAGTATCCCCAATTTTCAGATGGGAATCTGAGGCTAGAGGTGACCAGCAGGAACTGAAGGCTGCACAGCAACCGAGCAACAGAGCTCAGACTCACAGTGCCCGTCTGGACACAGCCAATGTGAAGGTGAACAGAGGGTCCTGCACGGACCCTGCCCTTTCCCCACTCACATGGGCTATGCTGATGCCACAGTAGATGGAGAAGGCGGTTGCCAAGTCCTCGTCGAACTTGCTGAACCATGGTCCGTTAATCTTGTTCACCAGCTCGGCCACACCGATGACCTCTGGGGGCCGGAGAGGGGCTAGGACCGGCTGCTGGATGTGTCCGGCGGCGTCCGCCCTCCCAGGGTGTCCTCAAGGGACGTCCCAGCCAGGGTAGTCCCGTCCTGTCCTTTCTGCTTCCGGACGCTAAGGCGGTGGGGAAGGGTCGCCGACCCTCCGCTCGGCTCCGCCCCATCCTGCTCAGGCCCCGCCCCCGCCCGAGCCCGCCCCACTTCCCGGAGCTGCCCGGAGCTCGCACCCTGGTTCTCGTTCTTGATGGGGAAGCAGAGGATGTTGCGCGTGCGGAAGCCGGTGCTGTCGTCCACACCACGGTAGAAAAGCGGATGCGCGTACGCGTCCGGGATGTTCAGGATCTGGCCGGTGGTTGCCACGTGGCCCGCAATGCCCTGGTCAGCCGGGATGCGGATCTCGTAGCTCTGCCAGGGCAGTGATGGAGTAGAGAGGAAGTCAGCGGCCGGCCACAGAACGGACCATGGACTGTCCCGCTTCCTCCTCCTTGGGCGCCTTGTGGACTCCCGGCCCCCAGGACTACGGCCACACACTCCCTCCGCGCGCCCGTGCCTCACCTCGTCATCCACCACGCCCCCGTCGAACACCTTGGCCACCAGCTCATTCTGATCCAGCAGGAACACGGAGCAGCTGTGGGGAGACAGCCACGGTCCACAGGACCCTGACAGCCCTCTCCCACCACCCCCACTTCTCACGACTTTAGGCAAAGCCTAGATTTCTGAAGCCTGAAAGGTGCTATCCGTTATGAGAGACCCTCCTGAGGGCTGGCTGACTCCAGACATTAGTTAATCCCAATGATTTTTTTTCTTGTAGTGCCTACTATGTGCCAGGCACTGTGTTAAGAGCTGGGGACCCAGGGCCAACAAAGTGAGCCCTGCCCCTGCTATCATTGAACGTTATTAGTGAGGGTCACAGGCATGAAATAAAGGATCACACAAAACATGATAGGGTCCCGCAAGAAGGCAGTGGAGGGGAAAAAAGAAGCGAAGAAGGAAGGGGATGAGGACCCAGGACTGGGGCCTCTCTCACCTTACCCTAGGGTAGACTGACTTACATCTCAGCATTGCTGAGGTTTCTGGCCTCTGTGATGATCTCCTGGAGCAGGACAGAGACATCATCTGTGGGAGGGAGAAGTATGGAGGGCATTGGTGAGACCAGGCTAGAATGCCGAGGCCAAGCCCTGCCACCTCTCTTCCCCAAAATGCCAGTCCCCGCTCCCACCCACAGCCAGGCATGGAGGCCAGTTCACTCACCCAGGTGAGTGAAGAGGTTCTTTGCCACTTGGAGAAGAGCCTGGAATGGAGGAGATGAAAATCATAGGGGTTCACATTGCAGAGGTCACACCTTCCATCCCCCTGCTTCCAACAGCTCCAGGGTCTTCTCATGCCCCCTTTAGGGCTCTCTGGACAGGCTGGGGACTGGCACAGTCTAGTTATATCATTTGGCTACCAAGTGAAGGAGTGGAAGTATAGCCCCAGTGAAGGTGCACAGTAATCTTGAATCTCAGATGCTCATTCACCACTGCTCTAGCTGCCCAGATGTTGCTGTAGTACCCAAGTTGAACACTAGAGGACGGTCACATACAGTGCCTGCAGCCAGCGGCGCTGTCCTGAGGACCCACCGACATCCCTCTTTAAGAAGCCTCCAGGGCACTAGGTAACCTTCCTGCCATGGGTCCAGAAAGACATGGGCTTTTCCCTTATGGATGATGCTCTGGGGCTGAGAGCTGGGCGACCCCTTCCCCAGAGTGGCTCCTAGAAGGTCACTCACCTGGCACTCACACTTGAGCTTTTGCTCTTTCTGGAAGGCCAGGGTGCTGGTGAGCACCGTGCTAGTGTAGTGGAAGCAGTGCTGGATCACATGCTCATCCTGGTCCGTGAACCTGGGGCAGAGGGCAGAGGTCACTGGAGAGGCAGTGGACAATGGATTTCTCCCTGTTTCTCCTTACTTCCATTTCTCCAGGAAGCCCACTCAGAGACGCAGTAGCTAACCATCACTCCCCTCTACTGGGGCTGTTCCCTGCACAGGCAGCTGGGCCAGCTTCCCCCTCAGACTTGGGGCTCCCTGAGGGGAGGACTCTAATCCTCCTCAGACTATTGTTGATTGAAGCCAGAGCCATGTCTCTATCCTCTGACTTCAGATTTATCCAGACTGAGGCTGGGTCTCTTCTCTCGGACTAGAGACTTGCCCAGGCCAGAGGTGGATACTCTCCTGCTCTTCCCAGGGGCCCTTCTGGCCTCACGAAGTACCCTGTCTTGTCCAGCTCCTGCCACTGTCCTACTCACCCTGAGTCTGCAGGCCCTGATCTGGTGCCTCCATAAATCCTGAGGTGTTTGTGAGGAGGGTAGTGCCCACCTTACTCAGACAGCTAGCTCTCAGCTGAAAAGATAGCCCCAAATCCTTTTTGAGGTTATTCAATCTGGCCACCAAATGACTCATCACTAGGGAGTTTTGTGGGGCCGGATGGACCAAGTTGGGGCAGGACCTGCTCTGGGGAGATGGGTTAGCCTCTCCATGTGGGGGTCTTCGGAGTGAGGGGGAGCAGGGAACACACCTCAAAGATCTTGACCTTCTCTCTGTCCCCAGATTTCCCTGCCTAGGCTTCTTCCCATTTTATGGCTGGTCTCAGTGCTCCTCTGCCAGGATATCCCCCACTCATGCTTGTTGCCCAATGATTTGGGTCTACATCCCCATCCCCACCAGCCTGTGTCTGTCTCCCCACCTTCCCTACCAGCCTGTGTCTGTCTCCCCCTTCCCTACCATGACATTTGAGGCCCCTCAGTCTGGTCCCACTCACCTCTCTCCCCTAATCTATGGGTATCTCTCATACTAAGCCATACTAAGATCCTCCTCATTCTGAGAAAACCTCAGTCTCTTTCACACCTTCACGCTTTTCCCCACACTGTTCTCTCTGCCTAGAATACCGTTCCCACCATCCTCCCTCTTGGCCCTGAAAATAAACTCCAAGTCTTGAAGGCAGGGACCATGACTGTACCACCCAGTGCAGAGCCTGGTACCAGGGAGTTATATGGGAGGTGTTTGCTGAATGTTTTAACTATACTCTACCTCTGCCCTGGCCACCAGCCTCATCACACGCCCAGCTCAAGGGACTCTGGAGTCCCCGTTCTCTGGGCTCCAGGCAGCTTGTCTGCAGTCACTGCTCTGAGCTGAACCCCACCTTGGCTCATGCAATCATTCAGCACTCACTCCCTGAAATATGTGGGACCCAGAGATGGCCACAAAGTTGTCACCAAGGCCCCATCTCATTTCCCTTCTGACACCACCTTTCCTCCAGGTTTAGGGCCATCTCAGAACCCAGTCTCACAGACAGCAGCCCCTAATGAGCCCCTTCCCTCTGTACTCCCCTCCCCAAAGGCCTTTCCGGGGCCACCTGACCAATGCAGGGCTGGATACAGTAGGTGCCCAACTTGTGTTTATTGAATGGTGTAAATGCTCCCACCGCTAGGATACCAACCACAGATGACACAGATCCACATCCTCCCTGCCTCAGTGAGTTCTACTTCATCTCTGTCTTCACTTCCCCAGGCCTGTCCAACTGCCTACAGAGCTCTGTGCTGGTGGGTCCTGCTACTCAGGCCTATGACTTTTATATCTCTGCCCCACCTATGCAGACTCTGTCCCTGTGCTTCTGACATCTCTATAGTCCCAATATCCCGGTCTCCACTTTCTGCAGGACCTCTAGGCCCTCAAACCCAGTCTGCTTGCTTCAGCCCCAGGGGCCAAGCTCTTTGTCAGTATCTCTCTGCATCCCAGAATCAGGACCCACCCCTCACCTGCCTGCTTCTCCCTCCCTATATGATCCAGGCACAAACTGCTAGACCATCTGGACCAACTCTGGCAGCATTCACATACTGAACCTGCACCCAGGATAGACATGGCTAATCAATCACAGCATTGTTTCTCACTAAACTAATATTCATTCTCAACCCACTGTTTCAGGCAGCTACCACCAAGTAATGAGTTGGAGTAGAACACCAAATCTATTTGTGAGACTACTTTTAGACCCCAATCTGACCTCAGTTCTTGCAAAAATGCTTCCCAAGCCTCTTTACCTGACTCTGCCCTGCCCCTCCGTTTCAAATGATTCTTATAGTTGCCCTATCAGTGTCTCTAAAGCCCCTTAGCTTAGCCCAGCCCCCCAGCCTATTCCCTTTAGCCCTTGCCCACAGTGTGATTCATGCTCTGCGGGTCCCAAGGAGTTCACCCATCCCAGAACTTACCACCCCTCCATCAGCCAATTCCCAGCAGAAAAGCCAAAACAGGGTGATGGCAAGTGGGGGAAAGACCAGTACTCTAGCAGGGGATAGCCCAAACTGGGGGAAGTGGGCAGGCAGAAGGGGAACTCATTTGGACCTCAACATGATTTTAAATAAGCCAAAATGGGTGATGGAGAGTCAACAATTACCTGCGCCCCAGCCAGCAGCTGCAAGGGTCTGGCACCTTCACAATCCCATAGTCTGTTGCAGCAACGAACCATTTGACCCACCACTGCTGGGGCAGTATCCCCTGCCTGGTGCCCTTCCCTGTTACCCTAGTAGAGAACCCTGCCCAGTCTTTCAGCTTCTGATCCACTTCACCCCACCAAGACTCACAAGTCTCCTCCGAGCTTGTTGAAGGCGCAGGCCAAGGCCACCACCTGGTCAGTGGCCCGGCTGATGACAGGAACGCAGAGCATCGCCTGCAGCTCACAGCCCAACATGCTTTGCAGCTGTTGTACATCCTCCTGCAAAGGGGGAGGTGTGTCAGGGCAGGGAAGGAGGGAGGGACCATGCTTCCCTCCCCTAGCCCTCCACCACACTCTGCAACAGGCAGTTCTAAGGGACCTCTGTGAGATGGGAAACCCTAGGACATGGGTATGGGTTGGGAGAAGGTCCCTGGGGCTTGTTTCCGCCATTCCCAGGCTGCCTTGTCCCAGAGACCCTGTCCCTTTGCCTCCTCCCCTGGTCCAGCCAGGCCATGGCTTACAGAGGTGAGATCCTTCAGCTGGATAGACTTCTTATCTTCCACCACCTGGCCCAGGCGTCCTGTCGTCAACTGGAGAGTGAAGAGAGGCTGAGCCAGGGCCTAGTTCTCTCTAAGGTCAGGTGACCTCAGACTCAACCCCCCTCCCAAGTCTGGAAGTTTCCAGACCTTCCAGACACCTTCTTCAGTAAGTCCAAATGGTGGGTAGAGTCAACACTGGGGGGCGGGGGTGGAGGGTGGGGTGGGGTGAGGGTCTGCTCTTGACTAGAATCCCCTTTGGATGACTTTAGGGTCTTCCCTAATTAGGAATGAGAAAAGCAAACCCCAAGGATTCTCATTGATTTCAAAGATCCTGAGAGAGCCAAATCCAGAAATGTTCCAAGAGAAGTGAACTGGCCCCAAGTAAGCCTTTCTATAGATTGTAAGAGAGCACTCCTAATGGATCCTGTTCATGAAAGATCGTGACCTCTCATAAGATTTCTTAATAGATCCCAAGATCCAGATAATTCCATCAGATTCCAAGAGATTCTAGTAGAGACCCCAGTCTCTCTGGGCAGATCCCTGGAGTGCGTAGCTGGCCTTAACTGCTCCCACAGAATCCAATACAGAGGACGGTTGCAAGACTCACCGGAAAGCTGGTTTCTTCCTCCAGCACTTTATCTCCGATGACCTGAGCGGCAGAGCGGGGGTGGGGGTGGGGGCAGTTAAAGGGTGGGCAAGGCTGTTCCCCTCGGAGACCTGAGTCCCCCCGCCCAGCCCCATAGTGGACCTGGGCCCTCACCTTGCAGGAAAGCTGGAGGTTATCCTCGGACACCAGCAGGAGGCAGCAGCGGGATGCCTGGGTCTCCTGCTGCAGCTGAAATGCAGGGACCGAGAGGGGCTGACGGCGGATCTAGGGCCACCCCCACTCCCCAGCTCTCGCCTCTCTGAGGCTCCTCAGGTAGAAGGAGGAGAGAGGAGGGGCAGGGCGTCGGAATCTGAATTGAGAAGGAGGGCTCACTGGGACCTAGGTCCCTGGAGGATCACAGGGGGAGAGGCACGGGCACTCACGTATTGGAGGACTTTGAGCTGGAGGGACGAGGCATCCAGGTCGTAGAGTTCCCCTGCAGTGGCGACGCGCCGGTCAGAGAGAAGGCTCACAGACTTCCCCAGAGGTGCTCCACCTGCCCACCCAGCCCATGGACCTCCCTTCCAGTTGCCACCTGGCTCCCCAACCCAGACCGCACCCCCTCCAAGAGGCCCCTCCCTTCCAGGTTAGACCCGCTGGGCGGGGTCCTTACCGCACAGCTGCAGGATCTTTTGGTCCTGGTCGGTGTGAGCCACACCGCCCTTCTGGTCTCCCGCCACCCCCGCCGGGGGGTTCGCCACCCCCGCCGGGGGGTTCCGGACTGCTGCCGAGGCGGCGCCAGGCCCCCGGGGCTGCAGAGCCTGCACCCTTCGCAGGGCCACCAGAGCCTGGGACGAGCAGGGCGGTCAGCGAGTCACTCGTCCCACCCTCACCGCACACACCGCGTTGGCACCCTCGCCCTTGCTCAAACCGTTCTCCCTCCCGGCGAGCCCACCACCCCCATCCCGGTCCCAAACAACGCAGCCCTCAGCGCTCCACCCTGCCTGTGGGCTCCCACTGCCCCAGGAGCATCCTTCCGCCCTTGAACAGCTAAGTACTGGGTTGTCTCCCCCGCCTGCCCCCAGGCTCTTACAAGACAGGGCAGGGTCAGATTTCTCAGTGTCTCTAGCACTCACGGGAGTAAAATCCCAGGAAAGAGCCTCATTATCGTGAAGGGCATGGTCTTTCCTAAGTATTGACAAGGTGTTTGTGTTGCCTCATCTCACCGGTACCATAAGCAGGTCAGTGCTATCCTTATCCTCATTTTCAGATGTGAAACTGAGGTTCAGAGAGGTTAAGTGACTTGCTCAAGGTCATACAGCCCAAAGATGCTGCACTGCTTGTCCAGCTCCCTGGCCAGATCATCTCCCCACCGGCTATGATGAGGGCCTTCAGCAGCCCCCATCCTACCTCAGCCCTACCCTCACTCACATGCTTCTCCACGGCTTGCAGGCTCCACTCTTCACTGTCACTCAGCTGGCCACAGTGCACCTGGAGGAATATGAGAGGGGGACCAGCTGTGACCTCCCCTAGCCTCCTGTCTCTGCCAGAGTGCCCTCCTCATGCCCAGCACACGCTTGTCCCCACCAACACATACACACTCCAGTCTGTGGGCCTCAATGAGAAGCCCATCCTTCTGACCAAGCAGATAGCTCCTCCTTCCTCCAGGAAGCCTTCTGGGGCTAACCCAAAGAAATAGAACTTTTCTGATCTCTGCCTTTTCAGTCACTGTCCCATCAACAACACAGTCCAGGTGTTTAGTGAGGAAGGGGGTTACCTTGGACCCTCTTCCATCTCTCAGCCCATAGAAACCTTAAGCCCTGATTATGGAATCAGTGGTATTAGTCTCAGCCTCCAGCTCCACCTTTTCTGAGTTGGGGTTTGAGCCACCCCAAAGTCTGAAGTAAGGGAAGAGGTTCAACATTTAGGATGCACCTGCTGTGCCTAAAGAACTTGAGAGGAAGATGGGTGAATGAATGAAAGGAGAAAGAAAGTGCTTGCCTTCCATGTGATTCTCTCACTAGCCCACAAGGCAAGCTTCTACCCTGCATATAAAGCAAGGCCCAGAAAGGTGGAATTGCCTTGGCCAAGGTTACACGGCAGGAAGTGGCAGAGTTGGGACAGCACCACCTACTCCCTCCCCTCCTCTGCCTATACCTTCCCCTCTTTGGATCCACTCTCACCCCTCCCATCCCCCAACCTCCACCAGCCTGTCCCTCTCCAACTTCCCTGTGTCAGTCACCAGGAATATCCTCAGCCCATCTTATCTCTGTGAAGGCCCTTCCCGCCACCCCTGTTTGGGCAGTTTGTAAGAAAAATGAGAGACAGAGACAGAGAGACAATGAGAGAGAGAGAGAGTGAGAGAGAGAGAGAGAGAGAGAGAGAGAGAGGTGGTAGTCTGGGGCCCCACTGCAGGCCCTGCCAGCCAGGCTCCCCACCTTGTCACCAGCTTCCTGTGCTGACTCAGGGCAGCTCACCACCTGCAGGGCTCCCCACAGTGCCTGCATGGGGTCCCTCCTTCATCCTCAGCTCCCCACTCGGCAGCCCCTGCCCGCCTTGCCTCTGCTCTAGGTACCCTGCCTGGAGCAGATGGAGAGGAGGAGCCCAGCAGGTTCTCAGAAAGCTCACAGTCTGGCGGGGCGGGGTGGAGTGGGGGATACAATTGGAGGGGTGCAGAACCTCATACCTGAGGAAGTAGGAGAGGGCAGACTGTGTGGGTGAGAACCGAAGGCTTGTGGGAACTCAGAGGGGGAGAGCATCTGGGAGGCTTCCAGAACTGGCACTGAAGTATGAGGAGGAAATGGGGGGCCTGAAGAGGGGGGACACTGCAGGCAGGGGCTGTCCTGGCAGTCCTGGCTGGTAGGTGGGCTGGGGATATGAGGACCAGGGCCGGGGTGGGGTCCATGGTGCTGCAGGGGGAAGAGTCTTGAATGCAAGCCTAAGGAATTGGACTTTAGCTTAATTGTACTGGGGACCCATGGGGCAGACTTTAGCATCTGTGGACCAAAAATGGTATTGAAGGCTAAGCTCTGGATGAAGTGCCATCTATGACTCCCATAGGACAGGGAGTTGAAAGAGACTGAGGGCATGATTCATTTGTGTATGCTTACATAAACATGTTGGTATTTTACTGTGCTATCCTTTTTGTCCTTCTGCCTTGACCCATTTCTCAGGAAAAGGGAAGACTGGGACCTCCCCCCCCCCCCCCACCGCAGGGCTGTGGGCACAACTAGTTCCTGGGTTGGCAATACAGCCTGGTGCCAATCAATACAGAGCTGGTAGACTGAAGGAGAGCTTCAGGAGGGCTGGAGAAAAGGAAGGAATCGCAGAGCCCACCCCCACCCACTGGACCCCACCCACCCAGCACACGCTCCTGGGCTGCCTCAGCCCATCCCCACCCAGCATGTGCACAAGCCCACATACACAGTCTCATGAAAACCCTCCGCACTGCCCATACACTCGCTTTGCCATGGAGATACTCAGGCGTGTGTGCACACATGCGCACACAGAGTACAGTCCCAGACTCAAAGACATCCGCACACGCACTCACAGCATCTACACCATCCATACATGCACATGCGCACCTGTACACAGGATACTTGGGTCCACACACCCAAGAGCCACGCACACACTTCTGGCCCCCCACTTGCAAACACACAATCACCAACATCCACACGTGGCTTTTTGCTCACCAACAGGAACACACACTTGCAAACTACTCTTTCTTGTTAGTTAGGGAATGTGTCTGGGGTCCAGTGGAACACTCAGGAGTGGGCACTGGGGCTGTGGAGAGGGTTGAGAGCCCAGCACAGCCCCTATAACCCTCACCCACACGAAGTTCAACATGGCTAATTGCACGAACACCTCATCCTCACGTAAGGAGCTGGTGTGACTGGCACAGCTGAAGAGAAGAATGGGCATAAATCACACATCAAATGCTAGAGACCAAGGGCTGCCCACTCCTGGGACTTATTATCCCAGAACTGAAAAATAGAGCTAAAGACTCTTTCCACACGAAGAATCTGCAATCAAAGCACCTTGAACTACAGGGTGCAGAGGCCCAGGACTCAGCCAGGCAGCCGGCACCTGGCTGGCATATTCCTCAGAGAGCCCTCCATTGACCGTTTCTCCATCAGGCTCCAATATTGCAGGGCTCCCTGTTTCCTTGCTAGCATTCGCCATCATTTCTAATTCTATCCTTATTTCGCTCACTTGTTTGAGGTCTGTCTCCCAACCCCTCCAGACTGTACGGTCTGTGAAAGCAGGGGTCAGTCACTGCTGTTTGCAGCACCTATAGCACACAATGCCTGGCGGTGCTCAAGAAATATGTCTTCCAGGGGCGCCTGGGTGGCTCAGTCGGTTAAGCGTCCGACTTCGGCTCAGGTCACGATCTCGCGGTCCGGTCCGTGAGTTCGAGCCCCGCATCAGGCTCTGGGCTGATGGTTCAGAGCCTGGAGCCTGCTTCCGATTCTGTGTCTCCCTCTCTCTCTGCCCCTCCCCCGTTCAGGCTCTGTCTCTCTCTGTCTCAAAAATAATAAAATAAACATTAAAAAAAATTAAAAAAAAAAAAGAAATATGTCTTCCATTGATGGATGCATGGATGGGTGGATGGAAGGACAGCTGGAAGGACGGGTAAATGGATACCAAGAGCAAACAAAGACTCCTAGAGGGGAATGGGGCTTGTGGAGGAAGTAGCTGGTGAGTCAGCCCTCCCAAAATATCTGCCTTGTGGCACTCCTTTTACCCTTTGTACCCTCTGCCCTGAGGATCTGGTAGCAGTTAGGAGGGCTGTGGCTGCCTGGGCTGCCTCTCGAAGGACGTGAGATCCACATCAGATGTGTATGTGTCGGGGAGAGGGGTGTCCTGGGGAAGTTCATTTCTACCTGAGTTGGAAGGCACAGGCTTGGAGTAGAGGTGGACTGTGAATAATCTAAACACCTGTCAAGAGCTCCTAAAAAAACCACAAACTCTTCACTGCCCAGGGTATTTGAGGAGGTGGGCAGACAGTTGTCAGGAACTCCTCCTAACAGCCAAAGCCCCAGGTAACATCTTGCTCAACAGCACACACTCCACACCTCAGCCTCACCTGGATCGAGCTCTTTTTCCAACCACCCTGCTCCCCACCCTGCCTCGGCTCATGCTGTTCCCTCCTCTTAGGATACCCTTTCTAGTCTTCTCTGCCTGTCAACCTCCCCCCTACTCCCCAAAGCCCCACTCAAATGCTGCCTCCACCACGAGGCACCCCTTGTTGCCCCAGCCTCTACCCCTGGAGCACCTGCTGGCAGCATTTATTCCATTTGGCCAGTTGTAGCCTGAGGCTGTACCTGCCTTCCCCCAGACTGAGCTTCTAGAAGGCAGAAATGGGTCTCACTCCTCTTTCTGCCACCCTCCCTACACCCAGCTGGGATACCTAGAGCAGGGTTTTTGCTAGGGTGAATTAAATTTAATGTGGCCCCTCTGCCTCCCCAGCACACAACACACACATACACACTGGCCTTCCCCTTCCCCCCCCCCCAGGAGAAAGCAGAAGCCTGGACTCCCAGCTCAACCTGAGCCAAGGTGAGCAGTGGTCATGGCAGCCATCCTCCTGCCCGTAAGATGAGCAAACTCCAAATGTCCTCCTCTTGCTGGAGTTGCTGCCCTTCTGACCCAGCCCCTCCATAGGAGATCCTTCTCAGGGACCCCCAGACTCTTCTCCCTCCACAGAAGTGGGGAACGAATTACCACCACCTCCCGCTGCCCACCTCTGCACATTGCCCCTGGCCCTGGTCCTCTTCCAAGCCACCAGCTCTGGCACAGATTGGGACCAAAAGAGGGAGGGAAGCGGTGCTGAGAACTCTGTGCCAACAGCAGATCCATCCCCTGCGGGAACAGAAGCTGGGGGTGGGGGAGCAGCTTGCCGGAGAAACCGAGGGGCCGGCAGCTTCCTCAGTCAGGCAGATGGGGCTTCTAGGAGACCAAGCCAAGCACTCCTTCCTTCCTCTCCTCTCCTGACCCCACCGCGGCCGCCCCCCCACTCCCACCGCCCTCCCCCGCCAGTAGCTCAGGAAAGGTCAGGCGCCTCAGAAACCTTTAATTCCGTTTTAATGAGCTCTGGAGGAGTCCCACGGGCTCAGGATGACCCACTCTTCATCTGCCCACGCCCCCTAGTCTGTGCCTTATTGAGGTGGTGCGGTGGAAGCGGACCCCCAATAGTGGCGAATTGGGGGGGCTAAACCTCGGTTTCTAGGACAGGACAATGATTTTGAATGCCCACCTCCCGTATGGGAGAGCAGGAAAGAGAGGCTGAACCAGCCCCACCAGGGTCAGCCAAACCCTGCCGGTGGAGCAGAAACCCGATGAGCTCCGCCAGGGGGCAGCAGAGGGCAGGGGGCGTCTCGGCCTTGGTTCTCTGCCTGACTGCACCCCCCCAACCCCGCCCCCCTGCCCAGGCCGGGCATCCCCACTTCCCACAAAAGCCCCTTCCCCCTCCATCTCCCTCTCCAGGAAGCCCGCCCTGGTCAGCCATGGGGCTGGATGCCTTCCCAGGCAGACCCTCCGGGTGGGCCTCCCCCGCCCCTGCTCCTGAGCTCTGGCCACCGGAATCTGACTGAACTTCTCATACTATCTCTACTTGTCAGGGCCATGTCCATCCATCATTCCTCAGTGTCTTTCAGGCCCTCTGTGGACAAAGCTCTTGGCCCCCAACCCAGCCGGGAGGATGCCAAAGAGGAAGTAAGGTCAGGGTTGCACCAACAGCTCCATGGGGCTGAGAAGTGCAAAAGGGACTTGCACATGTCTCTGGAAGTTGCTGACTGGGCCAGTGACTGCGTCCTGCCCATTCAAGGTAGGGCAGAGTGCTGGGGTGTGGGAGAAGCCAGACTCCTCCTAGACCCCATTTCCTCAACTCCAGCCCAGCTTGCTGTAACACACACACACACACACACACACACACACACACCCTAGACAGGCTCCATCCGCTATCCCTCCCTTGGTCTCCACTCCCCCATCCCACCCCACACTGTTCTTACCAAGATGACGGCTGCCACAGCCCCAGCCTCCTTGTCCACCAGCGGCATGACCAGCACTGAGGGGGAGAGGGCAATGAGGTGGTCCTGTGGGGCCAATGAGGCTCAGAGATATGGAGCCAAGCCCCAGGGTGGGGGAGACAAAGACACAGACAGAGAGGCCGGGACAGAGACACAGAAAGACCCAGAGACCCAGAGAGATGGGGGGGTCCTGAGGCGGCAACAGAACAACCACAGCAATGTCCCCTGCATGGAAGGAAGCCCCCTCATGTTACAACTCTCCTGTGACCACCCCCAGCAACCCTGAGAGAGCAGGAGGCAGGTAAGGCTGAGCACCCCTATTTTACAGATTGGGAAACTGAGGTCCAGAAAGGGGAAGTGACTTGCCCAAGATCACACAGCAAGTCAGGTCTCCTGACTCCCAGTCTTGTGCACTTTCCACATCGAGACAGAGGACACAGACCTAGAGAGACTGAGACACGAGGCAGAGAGACATGGCGGACAGGGGGTGTGGAGAGGAAGAGAAAGAAAAATAGAGACAGTGACAGAGAAAGCATGACAACAACACAGCCCATCTAGCATGAGACACAAGCACGTGACCACTGCGGCCACTGGCCACTGAGCCCTAGTATGTGCCCGGCCTTTAACATGCGTTATCTCATTTGCTCCTCCTCAAAACACCCCCTCAAGGTAGGTTCTCTCATCCCCATTTTATAGATCAGAAAATCGAGGCTCAGAGAAGTTAGTAGCACAATAGAGAGAGAATTAGATGAGGGGATTGCCGAAGACACAGAGCAAGAGGAAAAAGGAGACAGAGAGATGAAGACAGGGATAGAAGACAGATGGGATCTGGGGAGCAGGGGCACGGTCCCTCCCTGCCCCTGCCCAGTTCCCAGTCCTTACCTTGGGTATCAGGAGCCAGTGGGGCCATCAGTCTGGCCAACGGCTTCCCCGGCAGGTCCGAGGGGCCCAGTCCATTGCAGCCCAACCGCTTCCGGGAGATCACAGCCTCTCTGAAAAGAGGATGTATGTGATCCTACCTCTCAGTCCCTGGATCAAAAAGGTGCAGGCCCCAACCTGGGGATACACAGCAGGCTGGACTCTGCACATCTGCAAGGATCTAGACAAGTTGACCGGCCATAGGGCGGACATGAGGAGGACACAAATAAAAGAGATAGGAACCCTGACCTGTCATGTGGAAGAGGCAGGCAGCCACAGTCTGGCCTCTGGTGCCTCTTTGCTGGTGGGTATGTGAAAGTACCCTGGGGCCCCGTGCAGGTCCCCCAGGGCAAGTAAAGCAAGGGCTCAGAGCTTTACTTTAAAAGGCTGCCTCTTTTAAATCCTGCTGTGGCCACTACTTAACCTTGGGCAAGTGGCCTACCTCTCTGAGCCTCCCAGGGAGAAAGAGTGTGGGGAAGAGGAGAACCCTAACCAACTCAATCCTCAGGAAAGCCATTCTATACACCTGAAACTAGTGTTACACTGCATGTCAACCATACTTTAATTAAAAGAAGGGGGGGGAACATTCTAGAGCAACTTTCAGCACTAAGCACAGGAGGGAGGACTCCAGAGGTAATCGTCGTAACTAAAGTACCCTCCATTCCCTACGTGCCATGCACCATCCAAGCAACTCATAGAGATTGACTTAGAATTCCCAACAATCCTATCAATTAAATATTATCATCATTTCCATTTTCAGGCAGAGACACTAAGGCACTGGGAGTTAGGAACCTATCCAAGATCCCATGGTTAATAAGTGGTAGAGTCAGGATTTGAACCCAGGCAATTGGCACCAGAGCCCATACTCCTAACTGGCTGGTGTGTTTGAACCTTCCTAAAGACCTGAGGGGATGTGAGTTTCCAACGGGATTGGTATGAATGGGTGTAGGTGTGATGGAGGGGCAGCGGGTGGGGGTAGGTGATGTAGGAAGAATGAGTCTCTCTCTGCCCTCACTACACATACCACCCTACCCCCACAACCCGCCTCTAGCTCTTCCTGCTGAATTAAGTGCCTGATTTTTCACCAACTGTCACTCCCTGAGGATTAATTGTCCTGGGTTCCTCATCCCTCACGCTGCCTCCACTTAATTGTGTTTGTAGGAACTGCCTGGCCTGAAGAGAAGAGAAGCCTTGGGGGGCTGGGACTCCAGTGTGTGCATGTGGGGTCACTAAGGGGAGCCAAGCAAAGGCCAGATGAGGAAAAGAGAGGAGGTGGCCTACAAGCCTCCTGATTAGGAGGTCACGGCCTCTAGAGAAATTGAGGACTAAGAGGTTGAGCTTCTTGGTAAAGTTCACGCCACATTCTGAACTGGATCCATTCACTCCTGGCCTCTTGGTTCAAAATCTACAAGACCCAGTGGTGTGTCCCACCTTCTAGCCCTCACACGCTGGGCTATTAGGCTCCGGGAGTGCTAGGCCCCAGCTCTGCCCTGTCCAACTGTGCCAATCACCCCAGGAAGGAATAGGAATCTAGGGTGGCAGGAGGGCAATGCAGCCATGGTCCTGGAGACTAAATTGATAAAGGCGGGGTCTTCATGGAGGCAGGGGCCAGGCCACCTGGAGGCAGGTGACCCTCAGTCAATCCCCTGTTGTCGAACCCACCCAGCCACTTGGCCTCGAACCGTCTGGTTACTAGGCAACCACAAGGTGGCGCTGGTCCCTCCGTTGCTGGTCAGTAAAGGCTGTAGTTTCATCTCTCTGACCCCTGACACCCCTCTTCCCCCAACCCTGCCCCAACCAGGGGCTGGCTGCCTTGGCTTTGCCCTCTACCCCACACCCCAGGAACCTGATGAAGCCTTTCTTCTTTTCTGCACAAAACTCCCTCCTCTGTGCTCATGGCTCCATAACTCTCCAGCCCCAACTCTATGAGCTCCAGACCCCAGATACCCAAAGTCCTCCTGGAAGCCTGCCCTGGATGTCCCGAGGTTGTCAAAGGCACCCAGTCCCAACCTGAGTTTATTCTCTCCACCACCAAAAAGTGGCACAACCATCCCCTGGGTACCTTGTGGCTTGTCCACAAACTGTCCCAGCTACCTCCCTCTTCCTCACTTCCCCCATTCAATGAGTGAATCACCTCCCATGCATCTCTCACAACTGTTCCCCATGGAATTAGTATCAGAGAAGGCTTCCTGGAGGAGGTGATGCTGAGTTGGGTCAAGGCAGGCAGGAAGGGATGTGCAAGCAGATGGAACTGCATGTGTAGAGGCTCAGAGGAAAGAAAGAACATGTGTCTGCCGGATGGCCCAACTGCAAGAAGGTTAGTGTGTCTGGGCGGCTTGGAGCGAGGCTGGAGAGAGCCCTGAGGAGCTGGGCATGATCCTGAGGGCAGTGGGAGCACCAGGAAGGACTTGAGTTGGGGAAAGTAAAGGTCAGGTTTGCTTTCAGGTGCATCAGTTTAGCTGCTGGGTAAAACTCTCACTACAGAGGGAGAATCTGAGAGACTGGAAACCTCTTGTAAGGGAGGGCCTCTGGTCTCAGTGGTCCCTGGTCAGCAGAGGAGAGGCGGGGCTTGGGCAGATCAACCTTGACTGAGCCCACATCTCTCACTGAACACTGGGGCCTCCCGGGAGGTTAAACCCTCAGAAATCCTTAACCTTGGCACCTTGCTCTGCAACCTGCCTTCCCTGGCCTGGCCACATCCCGCGGTCCCAGGCAGGTCTGTGCCGGGCCATGATCACCTCAGCCCACCTCCCATGCAAGCCCTTTGCCTCTGCTGCACCCTTCCAGAACTGTTGTCCCCCTGGAAGTTTTAAAGACACCCACAGACTGGAAGGGGAAGGGGAGGGCCCAGGCTGAGTCTCCTCCACCCAGATGAGGGTGGGTGTTTGTCTACCCTCACACCCCAATGGCTCCTCCCTCAATTTAGGACCCTCTGCCCTGCCTCATCTCCCCTCCTGACGACTCCAGCCTCCTACCTCCACCTGCCAAGCTGATGGTGGGGGTGAGGGGACTTCACGCCAGGGGCCAGCTGTACAGGTTGAAGGCTAATGACTCAGCCCTGGTGCCTGGGTGGTCATGGCTGTCCCAGTGGCGATAAAGACAGATGGGCACAGAGTGAGGAGAGGAACGGGCGTGTACTTTATGACGGTTCTGTTCCTTTAACAATTATTTGTTTAGTGGCAAGAGTGGAGAAAAAGGCTCTCTGTTGGTAGGGTCAAATGGCCTGGAAAGAGCTGAGTGCCCAGGCCCTCTTCTACTCCTCTGAGCCCCTTCTTTGGTGAGGCCCCATCCCCTTTACTGAGCACCCCCCCACCCCACCTCCTAGGGCCTAAATCTCTCTCTGACCTTTCATCTCTCTAGGGGACAAATTATGATTCAGCCCAGAACCTGGACCCTCCCCTCCCCTCCCCTCTCCCAGAATGTGAGACTCCGGAGATGGGAAGAGACTATTTCCTGTGTCCTTTGAGACAAATCAGAGGAACACAGATTCTGTGGTAAAAAAGGACCAGGTCAGCTCTGAGGAAGGAATGTGTCAAGGTTGCCCCCAAATGGTAGCAGAGGGAGACAAGCAGCTGGGGTGGGTGTGGGTGGTGTCTCCGTGGCAGCTGAAAGGCCCCAGACTCTGCCACACTCAGCATTGGGTCACAAGAGGCTTCAAGGTGGCAGGAGACACAATAAGAAGAGGAAGGTGGCAGGGCTGGGGACTGAAATAGGCTGGGAGGTTGAGGGGGCTCCAACAAGAGAGAGACGAAGACTTCCAGGAGGTTCTCCCCTCCAGTTCTTGGAATTCAGAGCTGGACCAGCCCTCAGACATTGTAGTGTCTTACTGTCTCCCAGGAGTGGACAGGGGCCCAGCGCGATCTCAGGACACCCCCCTGGATCCCAGGTCTCCTGACTCCCAGCTCGTGTTTCTTCTTGTGGAAAGACCCATCCCTGAGGGAGGCCGTCATGGCCAGACACCTTTTCTGGAAATTGGATCTTCCTTAGTGTCAGGGAACTATGGAGCGGGCCTCCTAGAGCGCCTCCAGCTGGGCTGTGGGAGATTAGGGAAATGTGGCCGGTTGAGATGGAGCCACACAGGGAAGGGCTTTGCTAGGGACAAGAGGGCATGAGCCAGCACGAGGGGGGCAGGGAACCCAAAACGCTTTGTGAGGATGAAACTGGGCACCTGCGAGCCCACAGGGGTAAGGGGGCAGTGGCAGGAGGGGCCTCCCCATTGTCCCTTGGATGTCTCCCCTGCCTCCCTCATACTACCCTGAGCCCATCCTCTGCCCCTTACCCCCGGGTCCTTATCTGTCTTTATGACCCGACTCTATTCACACCTGCTGCTGTTTGCCAGCCCTGCCAGCCCTCCAGGGTTTCCTGGAGCAGGGCCCCCTCCACTGGGCATCTGCCTCAGCCTTACTTAGCCTGAGGCAGGTGCCCAGTGTGCTGCTGGGGCCAGAACTGCAAAGGTCACCATTGGAAGGACCCTGTACCAAGCCCCATCCATTTTATAGAAAAAGACTGAATGAAGCAAGAAGGGAAGTAATTTTCTCAAGGTCACCCAGATGGGGAAATTGAGACTTGGGGGTGGAGGGCAGCCAGCAACCACTGACCTCTGACTGTGTACGGGGCACTGTGTATCCATTACATCATGACACCAAAAGACAGGTCCTACTGTTACCTCTGTTTTAGGGATAAGAAAACAGTCTTGGAAGTGGACACAGGGAGGCAGCAATGGGGCCAGGGTAGGATCCAGGCCTATCTGACTCCCATTCCAGTGTTCTTCCCTCTTCCACATACCGAGCTAAGTCTTAGCCCTTGTCTAGGGGGTGGGCTCAACACCAGACACGGAGAGGGCAAGCATAGCACAGATTTCAGAAGACGGGACTGACCTCAACCTTCACCCCCCATCCTTACCAGATTGAAGGAGCTTTGATCTCTGTGTCCCCTGGGATGTGTACTGCCTCACCCCTCTTGCCCCTTACCAGCCTCTCCTCCTCTGACTTCTCTGATTTCTGAGCCCTGTCTCCCAGCAGGCACTCACCTCCCCATGTCCACTGAACTCTGGGCCAATTGCATTGGAACATTCACTTTTTTTTTTTAATTTTTTTAATGTTTATTTATATCTGAGACAGAGAGAGAGAGAGACAGAGCATGAGTGGGGGAGGGGCAGAGAGAGAGGGAGACACAGAATCCAAAGCAGGCTCCAGGCTCTGAGCTGTCAGCACAGAGCCCGATGTGGGGCTCGAACCCACAAACTGTGAGATCGTGACCTGAGCTGGAGTCGGTCACTCAACCGACTGAGCCCCCCAGGCACCCCAAGGAACATTCACTTTTAATTGCCTTTTATTTCTTTTTCTTCTTCCCTTCCCCTTCCCCTCTCCTTTCCCCTTCCCCTCCCCTCCCCCCATCCTCTCCCCTCCCCTCCCTTTCCCCCCCCCCCCCTCTCCTCTTCTCTCTTCTTTTGCATCAGCAGCTCTTTCAGTATCCCCTGACCCCCTGCCCCCACAGCAGAAAACCTAAGGGGAACGTTTGCAGGCTCAGAAGGGGCGGAGTAAACCCATCATGCTCCCCTCCTGCTTTCTGAGCGCATGATCCTGCAACCCTCTCCCAGGAAGGCCTTCCTGGGCCACTTTGAGGAAACTTCTTGGACGGAGCAAGCTCATATGAAGCAAAGTTCTTAGCAGTAGGTGTGCTGGCTCAGAGGAGAAAGGGGATTATTACAGCATTCTTTTTCCTTAAGATTCCAAAGACCTTCCAGCCCTATTTTACAGTCTTACAGAAGGGACAGTAGAAGCCAGAGAAGGCATGGCCGGCTTGGTTCACACAGTCCTTGAAGGGAGGAGTTATCAGGAGATAACTGAAGGGGAGAGTGTCACTCACCACCCACACCATGGGGGAGCCAAATGGGAGAACAGGAGGTGGGAAAGCTCTTGGGTTGTTGGAGAGGCACCGGCCCCTTCCACGGGGAAGGGCTAGAGAGAGGCCAGCATCCAGGAATCCAGGGTCCCAAGTACCAGGAGGAGCCTCAAAACCACCCACATCCCTAGCCTCAGGAACCTCTGGCATCCCTAAACAGCAATTCTTTCCATGGCTTCTGTGAAAGGAGAGCGTCTCGCCAGTCTCAGCTACCACCTGAAAAAGCCACATTGCTGGACTGCTTGGCCTGTTGGAAAAGCCCTCCTCTTCTAGTAACACCCCCACTGGTGCCCACTGGGCCCTCAGCTCCCGGCCTAGTGCTCCCTGGGCCCATGATGGCCCTGCAGTGCTTACGAGGCAGTGACCATGCCCTCCGTGGCCTGCCTTCCTCTGGACCAGCACTCTTGCCTGTCAACACTTTCTCATCTGACAAGCTCCACTTCCCCTCGCTGTCTCCCAAATGGCCAGGAGCCAGGAGACGGTGTCCCAGGCCTGCCTCTGTCTCACACCAGGTATGTGGCCTTGGACACGTCTCATGATGTTTGCCCATCTGGAAGATAAGGAGGTTGAATTCAATAGGCTCAGAGGTATCAGGGGACCACAGAGCACTGAGCCCGATGTTCCTAAAGTCAGCGATTCCAACATTCTATCATAACAAAAGTAAAACCAGACCTTTAGCACTTCTTATGGATTCAGTTTTAAGGGCTGTGTTAAGCTCATTTAATTCACCCCCAACAACCCCATGAGATAAGTACTATTATTATTGCCATTTACAAACAAGAAAACGGAGGCACAGAGAGGTTGAATACCTTGCCCTAGGCTATACAGCTAGTAAAAGGGAACTGGGATTTGAACCCAGGCAGTCAGGCTCAGAACCCACAGCAGGACACTGTCTCTGATCTCCTTCTCCCTGCTCTCACATACAGGGTTGACACCGTGTGCTCCCGCAGGTCCAGCATTCTGTGATTCTGTGAGAACTTCCCAGGCAGTTCTCATAGCCTGCTGGGTTCTAACTGATAAACTGCAGCCCTGACCTTCTGAGACTGGGCTCTGAGGAGGCTGCAGCAATTTAGAAGAGCTCCCCAGGTTTCTAGAAGAAAACCTACCAGTTGGCCCTTTCCCTGTGCTGTCCACTGCCCCAACACAACATGAGAAAAGACACTGCTTCTCCCCTCTGGGGGGTGTCAGTGACCCAGCCAAGGAACCCCAGCTGGCAGGGAAGCTGAGGTCAAGGTCAGGTGGGGGAGATCAGACTGGATGACTTTGGAAGGTCCCCCAGGCCTGAGATCCTTGACTGTGCTAGAGGCAGTGGGGTGCAAAATAGCTCACCGGACTTTCCCCTCCTGGGGCAGCTCGTGGGGGGGGTCCTCACACACCAGCCGGGACTCCCCATCCAGCAGGTAGGTGTAGACAGTCTCCTAGGACAGAAGGCACTCATGAGACCCTATACAGAGCCCTCCCAGCCGCCCTGTCCCAGCCCAGACATGGATCTGGGTGACAAGGTCACAGACCCTCTAGGAGTGGGATCAAGCATCTGTTTGTTTTTACTCCCCAGGTGATTCTAACATGTAGCCATGGTGGAAAAAGTCCCTTATGAACTTATACCTCGCCCTCTCCTCTTGGAGGGGGTTCTCTGGGCAGGCAGTGACCCGTGACCCTGCAGGCTTTCCTTGTCTATCACCCCAAATCCAAAGTGCTGGGGAAAGAGTCTAAAGGACTGAAGGTGCAGACAAATCTCACCCACCACCCACCTCAGTTTGCTGGGACTCTAGCCTCAGCAAACAACTGAGTGGTCTACTCAGGGCTAAATGCCAAGAGGGGCTCAGAACACCCTGGAAGAGTCCCTCCTACCTCAGAGACACAAATAATTCTACAAGAAACCACACACTGTGACTCAAGCCAGAAGGACTTCCCGGAGGAAGTGACCTTACATCTGTAACTACAGTAAAAATGAAACACATTCTGGGAGTCGGTGAGGCACAAAGAGTGGCTTCTGGGCCAAGTAGCAGGCAGGCAGTGTAAAGAGCACAGAGCATTTATGGAACTGACAGGGGAGGCAGGGGACACAGGAGGTTGTCTTAGGGTCAGCAGGGCCTATAAACATTTGGAGGAGACTGCTGTGAGCCCTGAGAGAGAGGAGCAGGTGCGCATTTTGGAGTGATCACTCCCCAGAGTGAGATCGAAGCTCTCTTCGAAGCTTGTCAAGTCTTCAGCTTGTCAGTCTGCCTTCCCCAAGGGCCCAGAGCCATTTTGGCCTCGGTTGTAGGCCATGTCTTGGCAGAAGTGGTTGCCCTCACAGCAACCCCACTGCCCCACGGGTGAAAAATCGACATCCCCTCCAAACAGGACTGGTCACCCCGAGGGATCCGTAACCAGCTCATTCAGCCCAGCCTCACTGAGCGCCCCACCATGCACACTCTGGGTGCGGAGGGAGGGAGACCCAGAGGCCGGTGCTGTCCAGAAGACCCCGAGGGGTACGCACACGCCCAGGTAAGTATCCCGAGGAGCGCTGTTTTCTTGGTGCGGGCAGGCAGGTCTCTCCTCTCTGCTGCGCTACCAGGGAGGGCTTCTGGAGGAGATGACACTGGAGCCAGGCGCTGAAGGCCCACCCGTAGTAAGTGTGCCAGTAAGTGTGGAATCCCTCTCAGCTGAAGTAACGGCCCTTCTGCCACTGTGGGTGTCCACAGTCCTGCCAGCCACTCTTGTTGTTTTTGGCTGCCCCCACCTCCCAGCCCCAGTTCCAGTCCTGCTTCCAGAGAACCTGAACCAGTTCATTGGTGGTATGGGCTGGGGATGATAGGGCCTGAGAAGGGTGACAGGGGCAAGTCACAGGCCAGAACTGGAGGCCCCTTGTCCTCCAGGGTAAGGGTCTAGGCTGGGAGTTTAGGGATGGAGAAATCAGTGGGAGGGAGGCCTCTCCTCATCTATATCCAGCCTCCTTCTTGTCCTCCAATCCTTGCAGCAGCCTGGGAGGGGCCTGAGGGATTTGGCCCAAAGAGGTTAAGAGACCACCCGGCACATAGGGTCACACAGTGAGTCTTCCCCGGGCAGAGAGAGAGGTGGGTACACAAGGGGTGGGGAGCCTGGGAGGACAGATCCTCATCACTTCCGGATGTCCCTCTATCTCCCACCCCCTCACTCTCAGCCCTCTGGGTTAAAATTAGCTGAGTTTATTGGAGAGAAGGAGGGAACCATTTCAGACACATCAGCACCATCTGCATTCGGGGCTGCCTGCCACAATGGGTGCTGATGAGGGAGCCAGGTGCCAGAGGCTCTCCTCACCAAGGAGGAGTATGGAGACCCCTCCCCCAGCGCCCCACCCCTCCCTGGGGGCTGAGCTGACACCTCCATCTCCCTCCCTCCTCTGAGGACTGAGTAGACCGCCCATCTGCCCTTCCCCCCACCCCCACTCCACTGGGGGGGGGGCAGACCAGACCCACCCCTTCCAGTCCCTGCCCCCATTCTCTGGGAGCAGACCAGACCTTCCATCTCACCCCATTTCCTGGGGGCAGAGCAGACCCTCCCATCTTCCCCTACTTCCAGGCGACAGGCCAGATGTCCCCTCCCCATCCCTGCCCCCACTGTCTGGGGGCAGACCGGACCTCTCACCTACCCACCTCTCCCTGGGTGCAGATCCTCCCATCTCCCCCCACTTCCTGGGGACAGGTCAGATGCCCCCCCCCCATCCCTGCTCCCACTCCCTGGGGACAGACTAGACCTCTTGCCTACCCACCCCTCCCTGGGTGCAGATCACACCTCCCATCTCCCCACCCCTCCTGGGTGTGTGTGGGGGGGGAGGGGAGGGACTGAGACACTCCATGCAATTAAAGCAGGGCTGCCCAAAGTCAGGGCTTCCCTAGCTCATACAGGTCTCTTGGATGAGTTGAGGTAGACGTGTCCCATTGTCCCAGGAACCTAACTGTCTGAACCACAGCTGTCTCCCAAACCCCCAGCTTTGGAAATACAATTAATCCAGTACAGGGCATCTACACTGGCACAACCACCAGGCACCCTGCCTATGAAGATGTAGCCAGTCACCTCCTCTTACCCCTCCCAGGACAGTCTCAATGGCCACAGAGGGGCCCAGGGCAGCCTTACAGATGCTGACCTGCTAACCTCTCCACCCCCTCCTTTCCAGATGTTTCTCCACCCCAGGCCAGATGTTGCCTCAGTCCTACCCTTCTCTGGGAGGATTTATTTTTGGGCTCAAACACACCACCCACTTCCTACCAATTTCACACTCAATAAAGCTCACTCATTAGCCCTCCTCCAGGGCTCTGAACTTCTAGAAGGTTTGAGAAGGCAGAGCAGAGGAGAGAGAATGGGGATGCTTAGGTGCCAATACCCCTTTGTCCCTGTCATGCTGTGTGACCTTGGGTGAGGTGCCTTCCCTCTCTGGGCCTCTAGTGGTTCATCCATCAAGTAGATTCAGATATGATAGGCTTGCAGGGGTGGAGGTGGGGGTGGAGGATGTCACGTTTTGGCAGAGGCTGACTCTGGCTGGTGTCTAGAGTAGGGGAGAGAGGATTCCAGGCTGTGGGACCCAGTTGAGGCATCTCTTCCTCCTGGAAGTCTTTAGTGCTCCTTTGGCAGGTTCAGACGGTGCTCCCCTTCCCCCCACTAGGCTGACAGCTGAGATAGTGCTGCTCCAGGTCTTCAGGGCAAGTTTACTTGTCCTACAGCCTAAGGTGTGAGCAGTAGCCACTGGAGCCAGGTTGGGGAATGACTGGGGGGCAGCTCAGGAGGGGCACAGTTCCCTTACCAAGGCACTCTGAGCCCAGACAACCAAGGGGACCAGGGCCCAAGCAGCCACCCTCCACCTGCCCCTAATCTGCAATCATCCGTGGTATTGGGGCAGGTGAGAGAGAAGCCTAAAGGTTTCTAGAGGTCACCTTGTCCAGCTTCCTATCTCCAGGCAGGACACTTTAACTTCACACGACTCACTCAATAAAGCTGAGCCTCATTCTAGCACCTCTGGAATGGGATCTGGGATCAAGGAAGTTCTTCTGCATGTCTACCCTCAACCCCTCCAGCTATATATTTTAAAGCCCACTTGACTCCACTATGTTCTAGCTATTATCCTAGGAGAATCCTTTCCATTGTCTGAGACATGATCTTTCCAATGAAGTTCTAAGTCCCTTTCTGTCTCTGATATTCCAGAATTCCTATGTAAGTTCATTCTTTGGGACTTAGCTTCAGCCCTTCTCTTCCAGAATGCCCTCTCAGAACACTTACCCAAACCCTTCCCTTCCCTGCGAGAATCCTCTGGGCAGGGATCCTGCCTCTTCCTACTCAACTCTGTGTGAGGTACACAGTAAGGAGCTGGGCAAAGATTTGGGAGGTGGGGAAAGTGTGGGGCAAGGCACCTACCACTTTGGGGAGCACAGCTGAAAGGGCCTCCTTGACAGCCCGCTGGAAGCCCGCGATGTGGATGACAGAGCCCAGGCTCAGCAAAGCATCCTGGAAGAGAGAAAAGGGCAGTGAGGGTTTTCTCCAGGCAGGCCAGGGCAGCCCCATCTGCCCAGACAGCTATGAGGACAAAGTCCCAGCTTAAACCAGAGCCCAAGTCTCTCAGACACTTAAATCCCAGGATCTTAAAATCTCAGAATCCAACAAGTCTTATGGCCCTAGAGTATCCAGGTCCACTCATCTTACAGATGGGAAAAGGGGGCTCAGAGAAGGGCCAGGGGCTTAGCATGCTCACAGTGAGTCAAGAGGCCAAGTTTAGATTAGCTCCCAGGCCTCTTGTCCTTTAGCCAAGGACAACTCTGGCATAGTAGGGAAAGCACAATCTTCCATATTAAAACAAAGCAAAACAAGCAAACAAATAAAACCTCAATTTGAATCCTGGGAGCTAGAGAGAGCCCATGGGGTGCATGAGCCCACAAGGTGAGAGAAATACAGTTGGGCCAGCCCCTGGCAAGACAGTGGGGGAAGAAGAAGTCAGCCTTGACTGCCTCACAGCTTTCCCATCCCAGGAACAGGCCTTGTCCTTGGAGAGCCGGAACAGAAGAAAGGTCCACGCTTCTCACTCTATTAACTTGGCCAAGCCACAGGGATCAAAAAGAAAGGTAATGGAACAGGGGATCCAGGGCCAAGGCAGGCTCATGACTCATACCGTCCACTCAGCCATGCCCTCCCCACAAGCCCTTGAAGTTCCTTTCTGTGGATGGCTGGGTCTGTGTTCAAAAAGCAAAATAGTTAACTGTAGGAGGAAGGCGACATGGCTTGGCCCCCATTCATATAAAAATGTTACGAGGTTGAGGGTCTTAGTGAACCACAAACTCAGTCTGAGCCCATAGTGTATGTGTGGCTGGTAATAAATTAAAATGCTGACACTGCAGGCCATATTAATAAAGATCTGTCATCCCAAATAGGGAAGATAACAGTTCTCCCACCTCTATTGGCTGATTAGATCATCCCCAGCGCATTGTGTCCCTCCCAAGTGAGGACAAGATGAGACTCATTCACAGGTGACCCATGTAAGGAGGGAACTAGAAACCAAGTTTTGCATGTGCCTGAGACTGGAGAGTCTGGGGGTGCCCAGCCTACAGCAGAGCAGACCCATGGGTCACAATCTTTGACTCCAAATCTGTCAGGCTGTCCTGAGCAGGGGACAGGACTCCGTGGCCCCAGGGACAGCCTGGAGACCCATAGGTTTAAAAGAGGCTGGCCTTGACCCAATGGGATGAAGGACTTTTATCTACGCAGAGCCATGCTACATAGGCATCAGCCACCAGGAGACAAGGAGGAAGTAAGCTGCCTATCCCTAAGGGTGTGAAAGAATGCACGAAGTGCCCATCTTTCAGAGAGGCCACAGATGGGAGTCCTGTACCGGGGTCCAGGCTTCAGCTACAGGTTTCACCCTTGCATGTTCTTGGCTTCGGTTTTCTCCCTCATTCCCATGGCCACCCAGTCCTGTTTCCACGAATGGGCGGCAGGGATGGACTCACTCCCTGAATGCTCACTTGGCATTGCTGTCCCCAAACCCCAGCCTCCCTCTGATCCCTCCCACTGCTCAAGAATGAAGACACATCTTGGTCACAGAGATCCATTTCTGCTGTTGGACATCAGAAGCTGCTGATTCCAAACATTATAATCCCCAAATTGGGTTAATTGTCCTTTAACCCTTAGGCACTCCTCATCCCAGTTCACACACTCTCAGCACCACCTATACCCGGCCACACAGCCACAGATTTCCACATCTCTGCAGGAACACCCAACATGCCTTCAGATACCTCCAGGCACACACACAGGTGCGGCTACTTCCTTATGTGTTCACAGGGCCAGGACTTAGTAACAGCTGCACACACAATATACACGTAAGCTAGCGTGGCCTTTCGAGGTCAATTCTGCAGACTAAAGAAGGGAGAAAGGGCTCATGTCCCAAATAATCCCCAAATTAAGTCTGCCAACCCAGGCTCCTCAGGCTGAGGCTCCCAGGGCAGGACCCCAGAAGGTGGTGCTGATTTAGGTCTGTTCCTGCCTGGAGGTGGGGGGATTAGGAGGTGGAGGGTAGTCGAGCTGAGCCCTGAGGGGCCTTGACCTCCAGTGCAGTTTGATTAAGTATATGCCATAGAAGTTGGAGAAGTGGGGCCAAGCTCTGCTGTGGGGGCAGAAACTGTTCAAAGCCATTATCTTGGGACAGCTAAGTCTTCCCATTTGACAGATGAGGAAACCAAGACTCAAAGAGAAGGAATGTCCCATTGGTGGTCAGCCAGCCCATCAGGCAGCACAAGGTCCACAGCACAAGTCTCTGCCTGTCCAGCCCCGGTCTGGCTCCTGCTCTGCACCCGCCCCCCAGCTCCCTTCCCAGGGGGCTTAGAGAGAATAGTCTGTCCTTTGTTCCAATTGGTGGGCACCTCCACCTGCCCTTTACTTGGATTGGGGAATGCCCTGACCTGTCCTTTACTGGAATTGGTGGGTGCCTGTCTGGCCTTTGTTCAGATTGGTCAGCTTTCTATGACTTTTCAGACTAAGGGCAGGATAATGGTGGTGACGGGGGCACAGGAAAGGAAAGTTGGGGCAGCAGCAGAAAGGGGCTTCACATCCTTGGCCATCGTCTTTGGCCAGAGTGGGCAGGAACCAGACATGGCTGATGAAGCCTGAGGCTCTCTGCCTGGCATCCTTCTGTCCATCTGCCTCCTGGCCCAGCCCTGCCCAGCCTGCCCCAGGAGGGGGGGTGCTGGGAAGGCCACTTTCATACCTGACTCTCAAGGGGGCCTTCAAGCTTGCTCAAATGCCACCTCCTCCCTGAATCCTTCCCAGATCTCCAAGCAACTTCACCTCCACTGCATCAACTCAGGGAAGGAAATAGCTCAAATTCCAAAGCCCATGATGCAAAGGACTCCGAGAGCAAAGTGGCTGCCTCCGTGAAGGGAGGACAGAATCAGTGGAGCAGCTGAGAATGCACACGCCTCTGTCCAACACGCATGCACACAGCCTCACACAAACAAGCATGCACATAGATAAAAACACAACCATATATATAATGCACACACACGCACACACACACAGAGCCCAGGCTCAGAGTGGAGTGAAGGAGGTCACATTTCCGGCCCTCTCAGTTTTTTTTTTTTTTTGAACAAACACCAATATAAATATCAGCATAACAACCAGGCAATTTCCCAGACCCCAGGGGAGAATTTGTGGTGTGTAGAAAACAGCAGCAATTTCCAGTCCTGTCCCAGATTGACTACAGAAACTCTGTGGCCTTAGCAGGCCCCTTTCTTCTGAGTCTCAGCTTTCTCATTAGTAAAAATGGGCCCTTCCAGCTCTGCACATATAGTTCTATGGTTTTGTAGTTTAACACGTTGTGGATGGATGGGTGGATGGATGGAGTCTCCCTGCTTTCGCTGGCTTCCTACCTGCAACTCTGTGGTTGGAGATAGGGCCAGTCAGCACTGTAGACAGTGCTGCTCTGGGAGCAGGTACCAACCCAGGTACCAAGAAAGGGGAGTCTGTTATGAGTCAGGGCTCTTCCGGAGCGAGTAATGTGGCTAGATCGGCATCTCTATACTTATTTGAGCAGGGGAAGGGTCTAGACTAAATTACTTCTGATTCCTTCTTAGTGCCTAGGATTGTAAAAGCCAGAGACCTTGGCCTTAGCCCTTCTGGTGCTACTTGTGCAGAGACTGATACCCATCCTGAGGGTCAGCATCACTGTCACAAGCTGCCCTCCTCTCTCGTCTTTATGAGTCTCTATGTCTTTTCCCACCACTTTAGACCCTTCTATTGCTCTTCCCACTGCCTGGAACCTAGAGCCTACCTCTCCCTCTGTGGAAGGAAGCCTCACAGTGCCCCTCTTGGTGGCCTACAAGGTAATAGCATCAAACCCAATGGCCAGTCCTAGTAATACAACTTGAGTCTTAGGAGGGACTTGGCCATAAGGACTGACTCATCCAACTCTGCTTGTGCTAGGTATCCTGTGTGGCCTGGTGGGGGGGGGGGGTGTCTCTCTGTGGGCCTCAGTATCCCCTTCTCTGAAGCATGGGTGTTCTTCAAGATCCCCAGGGCCCTGGAGCCCCTCTTTGCCTCTATCCTTCTTTCTTTCCCTCTGGGCTGTGTGTCTCTCTCAGGCCCTGTCTCTCCCAATCTCTCTAAGTGGATCTCTCTTCTCTCCATGCCTCCCTTAGTTGATGCCCATTTCTGTCACAGGCTGCTCTCCTGTCATAGCCCCATGAGGGTCAACATCTTTTCCCACCCCAAGTCTTCTCTCCTCTCAGATGGCTTCTCTTCCCATCTCTCCCCTGCACACTCCAGCCCCCACCCACTCCTCCTGCAAAACCTCCAAGCAGTCCCCCTTGAGAACTTCAGGAGAGAGCACCTGACCCATGATGGGTACCCACAGAATGGGAGGGACCCAGGGAGACAGCCCAAGATGGGGGAAATCAGGGGTGCCAGGGCAGATGCCATCTACATTCTCCTGCTTCCTGACCCCTGTTTTGGTGATCTATATACACAGTCTCTTATTTTCCTGGACAATGGGGCCCTTCTAGGGCAAAGAAGAGTTTGTCCATCTCTGTGCCCAGCACTGACAAGCCGAGCTGCCATATGAGGGTGACCGACAGAACTCCCCAGAGGAAGCCTCCCAGGGGTTCAGAGCATGGAAGCCCCCTTTGGCTGGGCCTCAGACCCCAGCCTGGGCTCCAGCACCCCAACCTGACTCTGCGGCTCCCCACAGCCCTCACAGCGTGCCCAGCCCTGCAGAGTTAAGAGATGTCAAGGAAGAACAAGAGGCAGGCCCTCCTCCCTTCTTCCGCTTCTACCCATGCCTGCCGCCTGCCCAAGAAACCGCCTCTAACAGACACTCATGCCTGAAATACTCACAGAAGAGCTGCACCTTGGATGCTAGGTCTTGCACCCCCAGACCTCCCTTAACAAGCCTGAGCTGGGTCAGGAGCAAGGGAATAGGGAAAAGAGGCTTGGTGATCATTGGGAGACCTGATCAGAAGGAAGAGGCAGGACAGAGACCCAGGCCACAGTTGGAATAACACAAATGTCAGAGCCTGGCTTGACTGGGGCGTCGGACTTGGGGAAAGGGATGGCATCTTTTTCAAACACCTGCTGCGAGCTGGCCACCAGTGGCTCTCAAACATCTGTGCCCACCAGCATCCCCTGGAGGGCTGGCTATTGTACAGATCGCTGGCCTCGCCCCCAGAGTTTCTGATACAGTACGTCTGGGATGATGCCAAGTATTTCCATTTCCAACACATTTATAGCTGCGGCTGCAGCTGCTGTTGGCCCAGGGACCGCACTTTGAGACTCAGGGACATACATTATCATTAATCCTCCTGCGAGCCCTGGGAGGGGTTTGTTTTGTTTTACTGCTGAATAGTCAACATACACTATTACATTAGTTTCAGGTGCACAACATTGTGATCTGCCAATTACATACATTACAAAACGCTCATCCCGATAAGTGTAGTCACCATCTGTCACCATACTATGTCAGTACATATTATGGAAGGTGCCTGTTTTGATCATCCTGTTTTGATCATCCTTGCTCAGGTGAGACCCGCCCAGCCTCTGAGGACAGCCTCCCAGTGGCTCCTGCCCCTCTGTCGGGGGGCGGGGGGAATGGAACCCCCTCATGGAAGGTCCCAAAGAAGGGGAGAAGCCGGTTTGCTGGAAGCAGAGGGTGAGGTGGGACTGAGGGGTGGCTTGAGACAAAGGCCACCTGGAGCTCAGGAGCCCAGCCTAGAATAAAGGCCTGTCCTCCGCCCCTCTCTTCTCACCTTTCTCCGTTGTTTACCCTTTTCCCCTCCCCCTCCCCTGCTCCTCCCCCCCTCCCCCCCACTCTTTGCAGACTCCGGCTGCAGTTGTTACTCCAACAGGGCCGCGTCTCCAGCCTCCGAGCCACACTGGAGACACGTGCACTGTAGAATACACCTGAGCCCAGTCCTGGCGCCCGCACCCCGTGGGCGCTCCACCTCCCGGATGAGCTCGGCCCCCTCCTGCTGGCCCTTCCCCTTCAGTATGCCCAACTAGCTCCTTCTAGGCCCCTCACCGTCAGCTTCTACTCCAGAGCCTGCCTCCCCCAACACGCCCTCCAATTGTCCCAGGCCCCCCTAGATCCCTCAGGGGCTAGGTTTGAGGATGGATGAAGGACAGGAGGACGGAAGGAGTTGGGGAGAGAAGGTAGGCTTGTGTGAACAATCAGCTCTCTGCAGTCTGACTCCCTGGAACCTCTCAGTCTCTAGCACAGGGTCTGGGGTCAGGGAAGGAGGGTTGAAGGGAATAACCAGAGCAGGCAGAGGAAGGGAGGCAAAGCTGAATGTGTGGTGGGGAAGATGGCCCTGGGAGGCAGACATCAGACCAAGGGGGGCCAGGACAGGCTCCTGGATTCCCTACCTTTAACTGCCTCATCCACATGGCAGGGTCAAGAGTGATCTCAATCTTCGTGGTCCACATTCTCCTTGACGCCACAGCCTTCCTCCCCAGCATATCACCAGTGTCCCCCTCATCACAGCTGTCCCAGTCATTCTGATTTTTTTTTTTAATGTTTATTTATTTTGAGAGAGAGAAAAAGCACAAGTGTGTGAGCTGCGTAGGGTCAGAGAGAGAGGGAGAGAGAGTCCCAAGCAGGCCCTGCACTATCAGCGCAGAGCTGGTCACGGGGCTCAAATTTGCCAACCGTGAGGTCGTGACCTGAGCTGAAATCAAGAGTCAGAGGCCTAACCTACTGAGCCACCCAGGCACCCTTCTGTCTCGGTCATTATAATTACCTGGTGCCTCTTCATCCTCCACTCCTGGCATAGCGAGGTAATCAAAAGGAAGCAGATGTAAACTCACTGGGAGTCAGTTATGCCATAAGAGAGAAGCCTGGGAAGGAGGAAGGGGTGAGCTCCCTGTCCCCAAGGATGTACTAACAAGGATGGGGGCCATGGGGGAAGGGCTTGGTGAGCTTGGTCCGTCTCCAGCTCTGGGTTCCTTGGCCCTAGATGTCTTCAAACCTTCCTCAGCCTCACCTCTCACACAGTCTTCTTGATGGGTTGGGAGCTGGACAAAGAAAATCCAGGAGCCTCTGAAAGGCAGACACAGTGTCTAGAGCAGAAGAGGAGGATGGAGAGGAGTGACCCACTGGGCCAGTGTCAGAGAAGTTTCTGTCTCAGAGGAAATAATGACCAAAGGATCAACTGGGTACATGAATGGATGGACAAATGAATGAATGAACAAATGAATGAATGAGTGACCCACATCCCTACTCTGGGCCTCTGTCCAGGAACTTTTCATTGTTGCTGCCTTTCTCAGGCAAATCTGACCCTCCCACCGGCCCTCGTGCAGTCCTGCGCTCTCCCCATCCGGGCATGGCATGTGCTGATGCATTGCCACTATTTCCCATCTGGTTCCCCCAGCAGACTGGGAGCTTTTAGAGGCCAGAGGTTGTGTCCTGTTCCTCCCCAAGTCCCCAGCTTCATCCAGCTCATCACAGGTGTCATGAGATATTTGCTGAGCTACAAAAGGATCAGTTGGACTCCTGAGTGCCCAGACCTGTTGGGCTGTGAGAGGGTACATGCCATCACTGAGTAGATGGTGGACCCCATGCCCTCTGAAGGCTCCCAGGCCGGGAAGATAGCTGAGAGCTCTCAAAGTTCCCCAAGTCTGGCACGGTAACTGTCTTAGAGAAGGAGCCTGAGGAATGAGAGTACCTTGTGTTGACAGCTTTTAGAAACTTTTCTAAGGCAACTCCATGGACCAGAAGGTCCTCTATGCTTCAGGATCATCTCCCAGTGCAGATGAGGCTGGGGACAGCATGTCAGGATGGAGGAGCTCTTCCCCCAAAGGAGCACTATCACTGTCACCTTCTTTCATGACTGAGGTCACTTCCTCCAGGCAGCCTTCCTGGGTGGGTCACTTGTCTTCCTCCCAGGCCTCCTGAGAATTCTTGCAGGACCAGTGCCTAGAGGGCCCTAGGCCTCAAGGAGCCTAATCCCCAGCTTGATGGGGGTAGCGTAGGGCCAGGGGAAGAAAGAAAGCACCTGCCAGGGCCTCACAAGGAGTCAAGAGGTCCATGGCCAAGCTCAGGGCACTTCAAGATACAGTAGGCTCCCACCCTTCTGGCACTGTTTGCCTTTGGGGCCCCCCCAATTCCCGGCTTTGGCCAGGGAATGGGCTGAGCCCCTCTCAGATGTGGGGTGGGGCTGGGTGTCTTTCTCTAGGCCAGAGGCAGGGTTTCTCGT